>NW_006159617.1:3863123-3881174 GCF_000334495.1 Tupaia belangeri chinensis | reverse complement strand
GCCGCATGCACGCGCCAGACAGACAGAGACAGACAGAGAGATAGAAAGCGAGAAATCACCCCCCAGAGGGGATGGCCATGACACAATCCCTTCTCCTCCATTCTCCTCTTAGGATCTTGGGCACGCACACACATGCGCCCGGCATGAGTTTAAGCCACCAGGTCCAGGACACGAACCGCGGTCGACTACATGGGAGTCCAGCAACATAGCCATTATGCTAACTGCTGGTCCCCCATATTTCTACTTTTAATCTACCTTGGTCATTACATCTAAAGTGAATTTCTTTTAGACAGCAGACAGTTAGATTGTGGTTTTAGCTATTCCATCAATATTTAGGTTGGCATATTTATAGCATTTACTATTTATTATTGATATGAAATTTAAGAATTCTAGTATTATTATTGTCTTTCTGTTTGCTCCTTCCATTTTACATTCCTTTTTTTTTTTTTTAATCTCTTTCTACTTTCCTTTGGATTACTTGAAAATTTTTTAGTGTTTTATTTATCTATAGCAGTAATTATTGATATGCCCTTGGTGAACTTTTGGCAATATCTGGAAACATTTTTGCAGTCTCAATTGAAGGGTGCTATGAGTATCTAGTGAACAGAAGCCAGAAATCCTGCTAAATAAACAACAATACACAAAATAATCACTTGTGAAAAAGAATTATTCAGGGACGAGAAGTTAGGAGAATGGCTATGTTGCTGAACCCCCATGTAGTCGACCACAGTTTGAGTACCAGACCTGGTGGCTTAAACTTGTGCCAGGCGCATGTGCATGCATGCCCAAGATCCCAAGAGGAGAATGGAAGAGAAGGGATTGTGTCGTGGCAAATCCCTTCTGGGATGTGATTTCTTGCTTTCTATCTCTCTGTCTGTCTGGCAAGCACATATGCCCTATAACAAAAACCTCAAAAAAATAATAATAATTACTCAACTCAATATGTCAATAGTGTCATTGTTGAAAAACGTTGATGTCTTTTGAGTTTTTCAAATAGTGCAATATTCAGTGCTTGCTCTAATTATCATACTATATATTGGGCTGTCAAAAAAGTCATGACCATTTTTGCCAAGAAAAACAGAAAAAATACACAATATGTTTGTGTGTCCTAATTCATGATTTTTCTGATGATCCAGTAATACATGCATATTATGTATATTTAGAACTTATCACAGTGCAGTAATATTGGCATTTCAAGTAAAGTATAATTTCAAGTAAAATATAGAAAAATTACACCTTTAGATCTCTTTACTCTCCTTTTTAATGATGAAACTGTATCTAATATTATCTCTTCATCTCAGACAATTTATTATTTTTATATTTAAGCATAATTTAAAATATTTTTTAAAATTTTCTTTTATTTTTTAATTTTATTTTTAAAGATTTTTACATTTAATTATTGTACATCTTTACAGCAGTACAAAATGTATGTTCCAGCCATGAATATACATATTCGTCCAGTCAAAGATATTACCATACACATCATAATCAACAAATAATTTTCCATTTTTGTGTCCACTAAATGTTCTACTTTTTTTCCTCTCTTGGTTATCTCTCTCCCACCACTCATTGTCCATCCTCCTCCTACACTGTTTCTAGCATCTTCAGATGCTTTTCCTGTTTTTATATCTTCAAATACTTCAATTTATGCTATAAAGTGCAGGTATTTGATGTATATTAAGTGGAGGCATACAACGCTTGTCTTTCAGAGTCTGGCTTGCTTCACTGAACATTAAATCTTCCATATTTGTCCACTTTCTATCAAAAACAACAGTCCCCTTATTCTCTACAGTTGAGAAGTTCCATAGATTATATGTGCCACACTTTTTCAATCCATTTGTCTGTTCTTGGATATTTGGGTTTATTGCATGTCTTAGCAATTGTAATGATCCACAAACATGGATGTACAAATGTTTTTCCAACTGGGTGTTTTCCTATCTTTTGGGTAGATGTCTAGGGGTGGAACTGCTGGATCATATGGTAGTTCTATTTGGAGGTTTTGAGGAACTTCCATATTGTTCTCCATAGTGGCTGTACTGAATTCTATGTTCACAGTTGTTTATTTTTAAGCTCTTGAAAATCTGTGCCACTTCCTTCTGGACTCCATGGCGTCCAATGAGAAATACCTTGGATGCTTTCAAAATATTTTTTGTCTTTAGTTTTTCAAGTTTATAAATTTTTATAAATTTTATTATAATTTATCTGACTGTATTTCTTCTGTTTTTTAACCACTCAACTTTTGAATCTAGGTGTGTATCTTCCACCACATATGAAAAATCTTTCAGTTATTGTCCTTTCAAATTCTTTTTCAGGCCTTCATTATTACTCTTCTTTTTTTTGGTTTTCACATAACATATTTGTTTTTTTATAATTATTATTATTATATTTTTGTTATCCCAGAAGTCTCAGACATTTTCTTCAATTTTTTAATTTTAGTTTAGTTTCTTTCTGCCATTCAGAATGCTTCTAATTAACTTGATAACAAGTTTACTGATTTTTCTGTCATTTCAATTCTGTTATTGAGTTTATTCTATCAGTTTTTTTCTTTCTTTTTTTCCTTCTTTTTTTAATTTTTCAGTTTTGAAATTACCATTTGGTTCTTTCTTATATGTTGTATTTTCTTACTGAAACTTTTTTTTAATTTTGCTTTAATAGTGTTTATAATTGTTTGTTGGGACAATTCTAGTTGCTCTAAAATCCTTGTTTGATCATTTCAACTTTTGTGTTTATTTGGTGTTTGGGTCTTTTATTGTCTTTGCTCATTTGAGTTGAATTCCCTGGTTTTTGGTATAAAACATAATTTTGAATTGGAGCCTGGAAATTGCAAGTACACTATGAAACTCTCCTTTCCACCTTAGCATTGTATTTTATCAGACAATCAACTTATTTAAATTCAGAACACATTATGGTCACTTTCGTAGTTCAAATTGCAATGCAGCTTTTCAGGCCTTTGAAGTGTTCTAATCTGCACTGCTTATATGTTACCCGCCCTATAATCTAAAACCTAAAAAGTATTCCACAGTATTGTTCCGTTATCAAACCTTTGTTATGCTACTGTTTCTTGCTTTCACAGATTGAATTGTTCAGAGTTCTGCTGAAGATTTCATATAGAGATTTAGAAAATTTATTTCTCTAACTCCAGCTTCTCTAGTAGTCCTTCCACTGTTCAGTTTGAGAGGACAGGTCACTTTTACCTCAGTATTTGGGACAGGGATGTGAATCTGACTTTTACTACGGTCTCCAAGGTTGCAGTGCTCAGTGGGGAAGGAAACTGATGGACAGAAACCATAGAACTAACCAATGATTGTGTGGTGTAAAAGTGATTACTGTAGGTTTGGGATGATGGGCAGAGATCTGCCTTTACTCTCTAATTGCTTAGCGATTAATGCAGGGGAAGAGGCAGGTCTTTTATTCCCTTAGGCTGTTCATGTGGAATAGAACAGATATGGTGAAAACATTTCTGTCCTTTTTGGGTGCTGTTTTCTCCATGATTTTGCTCAAAAGACCAGGCTTCTTATGACACTTTTTACATATTTCTGTTTGCGTTTCATAATTGTAGACCTCTCTGGCAACCAGGCTGGGATATACAAGGTTTAAGCAAAACAAAACAAGACAAAACAAAACAAAACTTGGAGAACTCACTACTTGGTCATTCGTCAAGTCCACAATGTCTAGCTGACCTCTCTTCTTTTTTTTTTCTTTACTTTCCCATATTTCTGTCTTATCCCATATCTATGTTCTCAAAATAGACTTACTAGTTTTTAAAATTACTCTTTAATAAGTATAAAAATGAAATATTGATAAGAGTACCACCAAATTGATAGAAAAATGGTTTCTCTGAAATTTTAGAGTATGAAGAATACTTTTTAAATTTTTGTTTGCTTGTTTTATTTTAACTTTGACCACGTAATGCATTTATACTTGGCAAAAATTAATATTAAAAATAAATACATATTTAAAAATAGAAAATAAATTAGCTCTAAAGTCAGATAAAGACTAGAAAATTATAAGATAATTTTTCCTCTAGTTATATGTGACCTCTTCTCAGGCCAAAAATAAAACATGTGGTCTCAATTTCTGATTTCTCAAGAATAAATAAATTTTATTATACCTTTAAGATGCCATTACTACATCTTTATTTGCAGAAGATGCAGTGTGTTGCACTTACTAATTAATCCAGCCAATTTATAGATTTAGCTCTACAATAAACATTAATAACCAAATGAAATATTCAATCAATATGTGTATGTACATAAAGACACAATATGTTTGTGTGTTCTAATTCAGCTCAACGCACATCTATTGAATTTTCTTTATTGAATTTTAATGAAAGTTTAGAAAATAAATATTTATATTCTATGCAAATAGCAATGAGACACATTTCTGCCAAAAATATGTAAGAAATCATTGTAGAAAAATAGCTAAATGATTGTACAACAAATAGTGAGATTTGCATTTCTTATAACTTTCATTAAGAAAAGGTTGCTCTTTATCAAATATTTTCAAAATCAAAAGATACTGAAAATGCACATCTTTATATTAAACACTACTGATTAGTATAATGTGTATGTCACTTCCATAAGCAGGCATTCTCATTATTTAAATATAGAAGCTGCTCAGCACTTTCAAGTGTCCACCAAAGGATTAAAATTTGGATCAAAGCTAGCTCTACCTGGTATCCTTACTTATTCTTGGTATTAATGGAGATATTTTATATTCATCTGGCTCACTTCTACACCACACAATCATTGGTTAGTTTTATGGTTTCTGTCCATCAGAGAAGCAATACAAATTTTATTTTTGCTAGTTTTAGACTCAGAATCAACCAAATGCTAAGTATATTACTGTCTTTATGTTTACATTAATAAAGTATAATGAGTAGCTTAATTTTATTGATACCATCTGGGACCAGTAGATGGTGTAGCAGTTACATTTCTGGATGATGTTACATTCCATGGCTGATCTCAGTTTGAGTCCCTGGGGACTTGAAAAATCATGCCTGGCACATGTGCATGCATGCCCAAGTTCCTGGGAGGGGAATGAAAGAGAAAGGATTGCAGAATGGCCATCCCTTCTAGGGGGGTGATTTCTCACTTTCCCTTTCACTGTCTCTGTCTCTCTAGCAAGCACATGTGCCCTAAGGCAATAAAACTCTTAAAATGAATAAATAAATAAATAAACCTTATTGATACCATCTAATCCTATACTCTTGTTATTTTCTGTGTTAAAATCAATGTATTTTGCACTAACTTTGAAACTTAAAAGACCTTTACTGGAGACTTTACCTCTGATGCGTAGAACTTTGCTGGGTAAGGTCTCCTAGAACTTTACTATCAAAAATAACAACCAACGGATAACAGCATTGCCGTCATTGGGGAGCTTATTACAAATGCATCATCTTGGACTCCATTCTAGATCTAGTAAATCAGAATGTACAGTTTAGTAAGATCCCTAGGTAATTTGCAAGCACACTAAAGTTTCAGCGCCTTGGCAAACTTGTTATCTGGTGCTATTTGGTTATACTTTCAATGTAAAAGCAATCAATATCTATTTCTTCTAGCTTCTCTTTGAGCAGGTGTGTACAGATATGTATAGACATATAAATCATATAATTTAAGCTCAAGCAAGGTCTATGGCTATTGTTGCAAAGCAAATCAGATAATTTTGAGTATCTTGTATTTTATGAAGATGAATGGAACAATAAAATCTAACATTAAGAAATGTAGAATGCTTTTGACCCACTCTCACTGCTCCAGTGACTGTAAGTGAATAGAATTAGGATGAAAGTCATTTTGTTTAGATCTCAGGAGATATAATCAATTATAGGACTGTGAATAGTCACGGACACAGTCTGGTATAGTAACTAATGTAACTGCGAAACAGAATCTCAGTCCTCTATTCCGTGAAAGGTAGATGTGACTCACATACATGACTTAGCTAATCTTTTGCTTCTGGTTACATAGCACATTAACACTTTTTTTCTATTTTAGTCCAACTGGTTTAAGGGAAATTAGCTTATATAACTGGATATTCCAAGAAGTTATCTGCTTCAGAGAGTAAAAATAAATCACAAGTTTCTTGCTTTTTCTTTCTCTCTCTTGCTTGCTCTCCACTTCTTTCATCCCCTCTTCCTCCCTTCCACTTGTGCACCTATTTCTCATCAATTTACTTATCAACCTATCTTTCTTTATGTTGACTTCATTCTCAGGTAAGATGTCTACTTTTAGGGACAAAGATGGTTGCTGGGGGGCCAGCAGATGGCATAATAAACTCCCACATAGTAGATCATAGTTTAAGGCCCGGACATAGTGGCTTGAAACTCACACTGGACATGTGTATCTGTGTGCCCAAAATCCTGAGAGGAGAATGGAGAAGACATTGCAGAGTGGTCATACCCTGGGGTGGTGATTTCTCACTTTCTGTCTTCTTGTCTCTCCAGCAAGCAAATGCTTCCTATAGAAAAAAATCTCTCTCTCTCTCTCTTCTCTCTCTCTCTCTCTCTCTCAAAAAATAAAAATAAATAAAAATAAAAATGTTTCCTGGGTGTTCCAAGCTTGGCTTGTTTAAACACTTTAATCTCATTGAAAAATCTCATTCCCCAGAATCCATATGAATGATTGCAAAAAAGTTTTGTTCCCAGGTGGATCACAGGCTCCTACTTGAAACAACCACTGTTTTCAGAGAATGGAGATAACCCAATCCAATGTAGTTCATGCTCTAGGAGTTTGTGGTGCAGGATGTGGGTGGGGATAAGGAGAGAGAGAGTGACCTGTGTTGGTTAGTCAAAACACAAAGAAGAGAGGGTACTCCAAAATGGAAATATGTTGGTCAGACAAAAACATCTAGAAGTACACCAAGGGTAGCTAGTGTTATATAGTGCAGTAGGATATCCATAATTTACAATGGTTTACCGTCCATTTCAGATTAACTAAATGAAAGGATTTCCAATGTTCCTAACATGAAATTATGACAAATGTCTGTGATGACAGATATGCTAATTATATGCATTTGATCATTACACATTGTATTCATGCACTGAAAAATCATGTTGTGCCCTGTAAATACATAAATTATTATGTATTAATTTTAAAACACATATAATTATGTTCAAATCATTTGCCAAAATGGAAATTCTCTTTCCCTTTACCTCTATTTAGGACACAGGAATAAATTAAGATTTCAAAATGACTGACCCCAGCACCTTTAGGCATGTGTCCTTTAGCTAGAATGAATGTCATTTATGGAAAACTACCTTAAATGAAGAAAAGCAAACTTTCATCATTTTTTTCACTTTTGAAAGCAAAAACCATCCACAATATATAGGCACACATACACCTATTTTCCAGAGGACCATAGTAAGAAGCACTATTTAGAGTAGGCAATAATATATGACGTTTTTGTTGCTTCTAATGATAAAAACAAGTTAATAAAATGGCTTACAAATAGCCTATTAATTATATATAATGTTTTATTTAAATTATATGAATCAACTGTGTTAAGAACACTATGAATAGATTACAGTACCCTCATATGTAGGAATGAAGAAATATCTCTGACTTACTATGAATGTTCTAAATACATGCGTTAGCAATTTAATGCCTTAAAAAAAAAGCAATCACTGAAATGTGTGATTAATTTTGAGTATACTACCTGGTGAGGATGAACAGAATATAAGAATATCCAACTATTTAGTCAATTAGACAAATTCTGGCATAGCTGTTGTCTAATTCCACTACTAACCTTTATGCTTGATGCATCTTTGACATGTCTGTCAGGCTAAAAGACCTGTAACTCCCATCCCCTATGGTTGTGAGTTCCTCCAGATAAGATTATATTAGAAACGTATTCAAGCTTATTTTTCATTCATCAAGTATTTAATACAATAAAGCACTGTCCTAGGTCTTTTCATTTATGGGGTTATCAGAAAAGTCATGATATTTTTTTTTTCCAAAAATGCATCATTACTTTTCTGACACAATTACTATATATTACGTTAAAGAACTTACCATGTGGGGCTGGCAGGTGGTATGGTGGTTAAGGGCGCTGGACTCCCTCATGGCCAACTGTGTTGGAGTCTTTTTTTTTTTTTAGTTTATTTTTTATTTCATTTTTTAATATATTCAATTACTTTGTTTAGCTTACAAAGTGAGTATTTCACTATGTGAACATTTCTCCATAGTCCAGTTGGTTAAACTATAAAATATCTTCAACAGATAATACCATATTTCTTTGTCCCATTAATGTTTTGCCTCCCTATTTTTCTTCTAAATGTTCTTCCTCAGGTCCTACTCTTGCACACACTCTATATCTGGTATTTACACCCATTTATTGTGTTTGTATATCCTTCAGTCAGTAAGTTTCAGTCACAGAGTGTGGACACTTGGTATTTTTTAACTGTGGACATACAATGTCTCTCCTTCATATCCTGGCTTGCTTCACTCAGCAGTGAATCTTCTATATTCTTCTACTTTCTGTCAAAAGCCACAGTTTTATTGTTTTGTTTTTTTTTTTTTAATGGCTGAATAGTATTTCATAGAGTATATGTGCCACAGTTTTTCAATCCATTCAACTGTTTGGGGGCATTTGGGTTGGTTCCATGTCTTAGCAATTGTGAATAGTGTTGCAATAAACATTGACGTGCGAGCACTTTTCTGATTAAGAATTCGTCTGTCCTTTGGGTAGATACCAAGGAGTGGAATTGCTGGATCATATGGTAGTTCTATTTGTAGATTTTTGAGGAATCTCCAAATTGTTCTCCACAGTGGCTGGACTAATTTACATGCCCACTGGCAGTGTAAGAGAGTTCCCCTTTCACTGCACCCCTGCCAACACTTAATCATTTTTTGTTTTGTTTAATCTTAGACATTCTGACTGGGGTTAGGTGGTATCTCATTGTTGTTTTGATCTACATTTCCCTTACAATGAGGGATGTTAAGCTTTTTTTCATATGCCTTTTGGCTATTCATATGTCATCTTTAGAGAGTGTTTTTTTTTTCAACTTCTTCTCCCATCTTTAATAGGGTTGATCATCTTTTTTCTGAACAGCTGCTTGAGTTCCTTGTGTATTCTTTTTATCAATTCCTTATCTGATGCATAATTCACAAAAAATATTTTCCCATTCTGAGGGCTGTTTATTCACAGTAATTACTGTGTCTCTTGCCCTGCAGAAACTTCTTAGTCTGATGTAATCCCACTTGTCTATTCTGGAGATAATCGACTGTGCTTTGGGGGCCTTATTTCAGAAGTCTTTCGCTACCCCAGTGTCTCCTAAATTTTCCCCTGTGTTTTCTAGGAGCAGTTTTATAGTTTGAGGGCTTAGATTTAGATTTTTGATCCACTTGACTTAATTTTTGTCAGAAGTGAGAGGTAGGGGTTCCAATTCATCTTTCTGCAGGTGAAAATTCAGTTTTTCCAGCATCATTTGCTGAAGAAGTTTTCCTTTTCCCACTGGACTGACTGGTACCCCTTGTCAAAAATCAGTTGACTGTATGTTTGGGAATTTATTTCTGAGGACTCTATTCTGTTCCATTGGTCCACGTGTTTGTTTCTGTGCCAGCACCATGCTGTTGTGGTTGGAGTTTTGAACCTTGTGGCTTGCCTTCTCATTCTCCCTCCCTTGTTCTCTCTCTTTCTCTCTCTCCCCCACTCTGTCCCTTTCTGGTCAAGTAAAAATAAATAAATAAATAAATAAAGTTAAATAAAATAATTCTTAAAAACAAAAGAATTCACAATGTATAAGGACCTATCACAAAATTTGCTCTTTATGTTTACTTATTTATTTATGTTTACCTACAATAGACTGTAATACATTTACCTGTAGTTTAGGTATGTTTTTGAAATAGTGTTCTCAAATACATATTATGTGGGGAGTAAAACCTAGAGGAGAATATTATTTACATTATATATACAATACTTATATAAATGTATGAGGCACTGCTAAAAACTTTATATATATTACACACACACACACACACACACACACACACGTTAATGCTGATAATTCTCACAATAAACCTAAGGCATAGATATTATAGATACATAATTCTAAATGTCACAAGTAAGGTTTAGTAATCTGCTCAAGATTATAAATCTAGTGAATGGTAGACTTTGAACATTAGCCTAGTCAGTCTAGCTCCAGAGTCTATGCTCTTAACGGTTCTGTAAACTGTTCCTCAACGTGGTTGTAAAGGGACATCTGGGACAGAGAAAATAACAGTGTCCAAACACAGGGACCAGTTCCCTCACTTTCTGCACATAATTTTAAACACAAAAACTGTATTCAGATGATGAAACTAAAATGTCAACCCCAGGTATCTAATACAGAATGTTTTGATAACATCTTCAGTCTATACATATACGGTCATCAATGTACACAATATATTTTTTAGATAGTTATTTATTTTATCTTATTTATCATTTGCTCACCAGAGAGAGAAAGAGGGAAAGTGAGAAAGCAAGCCACCAGGTCTGGGAATTGAGTTGCAGTTGACCATGTGGGAGTCCAGTGTCCCAACCACCATGCCACCTGCTAACCCCTGTACACAATATTTTTTTTTATATTTGCAAGTTTTACCAAGTTGATGACAGGCAACATTTGAAAAAGAGATGATGGTCTCTCCTCATTTTTCTCCCCTCTTTCCTCCTGGCCCGCTTTTTTTCCTCTCTCAAAATGCCAATTTCTTTTGAAGAAAAACCTCTCATTTACAGTATCTCCCAATTCTTTAACAGAGGAGGTCATAGATTCAGACAGAATCAAAAGATTCTTCTCATTTTTGCATACAAAGTTTGGAAAAATAAGATCCTCTGGGATTGATGATATCCAAGAAAGTGACATTGGGGCCTGTTAACAGACTTCCTTTCTTCTACATGGAGAAATCACTTTGGCAGAAAAATAACAGACATTATCAGGAGGAGATTTGGGATAGAGGGATGAAGAGGAAAGGACCTAATTACATGTTTTGAGTTCCTAGAACCAGATTTGCTGGGGTCCAGTTTTCCCCTGAACTTTCCGATATTTTGGACCAGCTGATTTCCTTTATACTTAAGCAACTTGATTGATTCCAGTCATGCGCCAACTGTAGGATACCAGGAGATCAAAGTTACTGTAAGACTAGGTCAACTCCAAGGACCACAAGTGAATGAGATTTCTAGTATGTCATCCCTCAAATAAGATAATTTAGTTTACTTTTAAACTGAGTAACAAGCAGGGACTCATAATTTTTAAAACTGGACAACCATCCCTTGACAAAATCATTTTGCCAAAGAGTGTGGGTCAGTAAAACAATGTAAACCCCAGGAGCAAAAAACTTTCCTCTGTATTCTCAAAGCTGACAGTCTCTCCCATACAGAGCAAAGAGGTTTAAATGGGCAGAAAATCTTATCCCTGCCCAACAGTGTACTTTCCACCTCCTTTCCTTTACCCAATGGTAAGGATTTAACTGCAGATTTTCTCTTTGCTCTTTACCATTGTGAATTATGTATGTAAAACGGTTATGTTTTTCATTATAGTCTAGGTTCATGGCCCTGAAGAGCCACATTCAACCTAAGGATATTTCCTAGAGATAACAGATTTAGATCTGGATGGAAAAATGGACATGATTTGGGTTATTTCCTTCTGAGAAGGAAGAAAGTTCTCAGTACTATTTTGAATCATTGCTTTAAGTTTGGCAGTAACAGCTTTAAAATTATATATAAGGGAAAAAATGGCATATATGATTTGGGCAGTCAAGAGAGAAAATAGATTTCCTTTGAGAAAGTGTTCTACTTTCATGTCACTTTATCCTCTTGGAATTTAAATAATAGACCAATACGCTTTTTAGAAACATTAATGTGGGTGGGGGGGACGGAATGAATGTGAGGTCAAGCCTGTCACCTAACAAAATTTCAGTTACTAAAATTTTTAACAATATATCTTGCCTAGTTTTTCATATATTTGTGTGAAAAATAAGTACACTGTGTATAAGCACAGTGACTCATACATAAAAAGCTTTCAATAAATGTGCTGGGTGACTAACAAATCGTCTTATGGCCAGAGTTTAGATATATTCACTTTATTTTATTTTATTTATTATTATTAATATTATTATTTTTAAGGTTGCTATAGGGTACATGTGCTCATCAGAGAAAGAGAGAGAGAGAGAGAGAGAGAAATTGAGAAAGCAAGTCACCAGGTCCAGGACTTAAACCACGGTTAGCCATGGGGAAGTTCGGTATTTCAAACACCACACCACCTGCTAGCCCCTAGATGTACTTTAATAAGTGTCAGCATTATGGTTATTCATTCATTTAGTCTGCAACTATAGAGTCTTATTCGATTCTGTAGGTGCTGGAAATGAGAGAAATAACATAGTTTGTCTTTAAGGATATTTGAACATCTAGAAAGTCAAAGAGTAAGATATACATCATTACGTAGATTAACACATAAACAGGCTGAGTACAATAGGACATGACGTTTTAGAATACATGTATTAGTTTCCTTTTGCTGCTTTAACAAATTATCACAAATTTAACAGCTTAAAACAATTTAAATTTATTCTTACACAGCTCTGAATGTCAGAAGTCTAATATCAAGGTGTTATAAGGAAACATTTTTCTGGAAACTTTTGGGAGGAATCCATTTCTTGCCTTTTTTTATATTCTGGAACTGATCTGCATTCCTTAGCTCATGGCCCCTTCCTCTAGTCTCTTTTCCTTATCTCACTCTAGTCTCTTGCTTCTACTATTAAATCTCCTTCTGTTTTCCCATTAGCTCTTCCAAGATAATCCAGGATAATCGCCTTAACTCAAGATCCTAATCTTTTTCTCCTTTTTTTTTTTTTTTTGCTTTTTTTGTTTGTTTGTTTGTTTGTTTGAAGAGGTTTTTGATATAGGGCGCGTAAGCTCGCCAGACAGGCAGAAAGACAGAGACAAAGAGAGAAAGAAAACGAGAAATCACCCCCCAGGGGGGATGGCCACGCCACAATCCTCTCTTCTCCATTCTCTTCTCGGGATCTTGGGCACGCATGCACATGCGCCTGTCATGAGGTTTAAGCCACTGGGTCCAGGACAAGAACCGTGATTGACTACATGGGAGTCCAGCGACATAGCCATTATACTAACTGCTGGTCCTTCAAGATCCCTTATCTTATCACTCTGCAAAGATCCTTTGACCATGTCCGATAAGTTATTCATAGGCTCTAGAGAACAGGACATGGCCATTCTTGGGAGGTCATATTCAGCCTGACATAAAACCTAATTGAATTTTAGTCTAGATTCACTTAGTAATGAGTTATGTGACCTGGAGTCTGACACATTATGTTATTGGGACTCAATTTCCTCAGCTGTAAAATGAATAGGCAGGTAAATATGATCCCCTAAAAGTATTCCAACTTTAGCATTTTATGACTTACAATTGGTGTCAAAGACATGACTCTTGAAATCCAAAATCATGACTTCAGAAGAAATTTGTCAATTAGGGCTCCTCTAGCTTGAAAGCAATCAGTATTCTGCCTTGCTACATCAGTTCACAATTCTCTCTTCCATATCTATGTATTTATTCCCTTATAAATAAAGCAAACAGGAACATAGTAGCTATTCTTTATGTTATCTTTCCCTGGTGACAGCTTTGGTCATTAACAACAACTAGAAAGTTCCGAGGAATATTTGAAATGGTTTTCATGACCTTATCTGTAACTAAAAGAAAAAGTGGGTTTGAGTTATTACTGTAATTAATATCTATGATCCAGTTGACCTTTTGTGGACCTTTGCTTCATGCCAGGATAGTCATCTAAGACTAACTAATTAGTATAAATTTAAGTTTTCCCAGATTTTTAAATTCTTAAACAGTTTTTTACCTTTTATTTTGTTAGATATATAATACTTTCAGCCTGCGCATGCATGCACTGTATTATGAATAAATCAAAAAACATCTGAACCCTTCAAGCAACATGAGAAATTCCATAATCTTAAATAGGTGTCCTTCATTCATAAGTAAATAGGACGGGCACTCCAAAACTCATCCTTCTAGCTTTACTCTCGATCTACACTTTTTTGGGGGGAACTAATTTCAATTAGGTATAGGAGAAGCTCCATCTTCTTAGAAGTTTCAGATAAGACTTTCAGTCAAGGTAAAATTTTGTACACATCATTTCTTGTTCACATGAGGTGTTATACCTTCTTGTCACAATGCATGTACTTCACTATAATATCGAATCACCTGCTTTAAAATGGACTCATGAAAGAGGACAGATCTCATTTAAAATCCTAGTTCTCATACCTCCCAGCTGGGAGACCTTGAGCAAAGCTCAGCCTCTCCGGACACCAGTTTCCAATCCATAAAATTAGATTAGAATGATTAAATTTTAAGAGGTTTCTAGTTCTGAAATTAAGGGTCTTATTTTTCCACCCCTTTAGATTACCTGCTTTGCCAGCTTAATGGACTGTCTAGTTACAGAATCCACTTTTACCTCCAAATTTGTCACTCTTTTCTACTCAAGTTCAACTGTGAAAGAATATGGGTATATCCTTGAACTTTAGGGAATGAATACCAGATCCTAGATCTTCATCTGAAACTCCACATACTTTTTTTAAAAATCCACTGACAAGATACCTAATACCATAGTTAAAATACCAATAATCAGTTCCTTTGTGCCAGGAATATCAGTAGTTAGGTAGAAAAAAATAACTCTTATCTCTTTTATTTTAATATGAAGAACCATGTTTCATCAGTCTTACATAGACAGAGTACCATGGGGCTTATGTTTTAATTGCCACCGTATTTCCAAGGATTCAATACTAAATATCTGGATCAAACAGGCCATCAGTGAGTGTTGAATAAAATAGATGTGAATAGGTTTGTCAGAGAAAGATTTAGAAAAGGCTGGGACCTTTTGCCCCCAAATTATCTAACTTTTATGAGAGTGAGATACATAAATTCGAACTATAAAGCATTGAAGATTATTCTACTCTAAATCTCTCCCTTTGCCTCAGAGGAAACTGAAGCAGAGGTAAATAGCTGACAAGGATGCACAGATAGTTAACAGAAGAGCTTGAATTAAAATCCAGATCGGCTACCCACTTGTGTCTTTTGTCTGGATTCATTATTCTGGTGTCTTGCCTTTCTCGGAAATTAAATGGCGTGGTATTTACACAGAAAGCCTCCACATGGTAGTTGAAGTCTCTTGTGCTCTTTTCTCCTCTTTTTTGCTCCCCCTTATCTGTCTTCTCTCTTTCTTATCTAGGCAGTCTCACTCTCCTTATCAGAGGACTGGGGCACTGTTACTTGACATGTAATTTACATCCACTGAAAGCCTGGAGTTACTCTGTATCAACCCTTCCTCCCCATCTTACAGATAAGAGCCACCAATCAGGATAAGGCTTTAGTTCTTAGCTTGTACTATTAAATTTTACATCTGATTACTAACTTCAAATATGTTATTACATTTGCATATTTGCTGCTACAGATAAAATGCTTTGGTGAGGTGTCTCTGGGCATCACAATTCCTAAAACTGTTTTGAGGTCTGAATTAAAAGTCTTGCTTCTCGCCTATGCTAGAAATATCTAGGAAATTATTTCTTACAGAACTTTGTTTTTTCTATTGGTAGGATATTAAGAGATAAAATGCCATCTCCCTATCAAAATATTACTATTATTATTATTATTGGTTTTACTATAGGATGTGTGCACTTGCCAGAAAGAGAGATGGAGACACAGAAAGTGAGAAATCATCCCCTGGTTGGGGGGATAGCCATGCTGTAATCCTTTCTTCTCCATACTTCTCTTGGGATGTTGGGCAAACATATACACACACACACACACACACACACACACACGCACATTCGGTGTGATTTCTAAATTGCCAGGTCTGGGACTTGAGCAGCACAGTCAGCTATGTCCCACACCACTTGATGGCCCCAAAGTAGCTTTTTAATGGGGTATCCTTTCTACCCCAATTTTATGACAGTGATTCTATTTTATTAATAATACAAGTAAGCAATAACTCTACACGTAAAGGATATGTGACACAGGTATCATGCAGTTGTATAGAATCTAAACATAGCTGACATGGTTAAACTACTCATTGAGAAGTTACACACGAATATCATACTCTGCAGGTTGTTCTAATTTTCAACTTTGCTCTGATTATAAGCTTACATTTGTCCTTTTAAAAGAACTAGCTGTTTTGTTCATCTATTGTGAGGACATATTTTAAAGTCAAACTGATGAACCTTAAAGCTGAATCACCTATCTCACGTGACACTTGCCTGCAAGACCAACTTCTGAGCATGCAACCCAGGCAGCCAGTCATAGAACCCTGCTTATATAAGGGCTTTGCTGAATATGTGATTTAATGATCTGCTGTAGTCATCTTGAGATTCTTAATTAATTTTTAACAAGAAGTAAATTTCTTTTTTAATTGCCAGAGGTCATGTGTATGTGCTAGAGACAGACAAAGAGAGAAGAGGAGTAGAAAGCCCAGTGTGGCAGGCATGGTCACACAGTAATTCCTTCTATTCCATTTCTCCATCTTGTGGGGATTTGGGGTACATGCACACATGCTTCTGGCATGATTTTCAAGTTGCAGGGCTGGGATGTAAACCATGATTGGCCAGGTGGGTTCCAAATCTTCTAAACACTAGGTCACAGGGCCAACCCCTAAAAGTTCATATTTTTGAACAGATTATTTACTATTTTTATTTTCCACAGGGTTCTACAAATTATGTAGTTGGCCCTGCTTGGCATTAAGTTATATAAAAGAAATTCCACTGAATTCTAGGATGTAAAAAAAGGTGGAAGTTTCATCTGGGTCCTAGTTAATGTTCTGCAAAGATGCCCATGGTTTCTTTCACAAAACAAAGAGATGTCATAAAGTCCTTGAAAAGATAAGTAGTTCATAACTCTTTGGGAAGTAAATCTATGATGAAAGGTACCCTGTCTGAAATCTGGTTCATGAGACAGAGATAAGAAAAGAGAAATTAATGAGCAAGGAATAGAATTTTGAATACAATACATAGATTTCACTTTTTATAGTGATATCATTATTCAGTAGGAAGATATTTTGGATATACCAATATAATGAGAAACGTTTAGGTGGAAAATGTTTTACATGTAGATTTTTTTTTTAATTGAAAAATATTTCATACCTCAGTCTGGTAGTGCAGTTAGTGGCAAGCTGAACTGCAGGGCTAGAAACCACATGAGTGACTGTGGGTCTGGATCCCCAGGTCAACTTGGGAACTTGCTGGGTGCGTGCCTGTGTCCAGAATCCTGAAGAGCAAGAGGGTCAAGAACAGGAGATCATGATGTGATAAGAACCTTGTCGGGGATGTCTCTCTCTCTCCCTCTTTCATGTATGTGCACATGCTCTCTATCACAAATAAGATAGATATTTTTTTAAAAAAATGAATATTAACCATTTATTCTTTTTTTTTTTAAGAGAGATTTTTGCTATCAGACATGTGTACTCACCAGAGAGACAGAGAGATAGAAAGCAAGAAATCACCTCCCAGAGGAAAGGCCATGCCACAATCCCTATCCTCCTTTCTTCCCTTGGGATCTTGAGCACGCATGCACATGTACCTGGCATGAGTTTTAAGTTGTTGAGTCTGAAACTTGAACTGCATTGACAGTGTGGGAGTCCAGTGACAAAACCATTATACCACTTGCTGGTCCCTACTTATTTCTTTTCTATGTTTTCATTCAGATATTCTACATAGAAAAAGGATAGGTTTTTGTCTTGTATTCCAGCGAAGTACTGTCATGTATTATTGTATACTGTAGAACTCAGAACTTGGGGACCAGGACAAGCAACAGTCCAAGCAAGATACATAGTATGATACTGAAAACCTTGACCACATTGGGTTTGACTTTAAAAATATATTTTTACGTAGCCTGACCTGTTTCATTCACCAGTAAATCTTCCATATTCATCCACTTTCTATCAAATGCCAAGATCTTATTTCTTATGGCTGAGTAGTATTCCATAGAGTATATTTGCTACACTTTTTCTTTATTTGGAGAGGTGTTGTTTTTTTTTTTTTTTTTTTTTTTTTTTTTTTTTTTTTTTTTTTTAG
>NW_006159617.1:3853315-3863112 GCF_000334495.1 Tupaia belangeri chinensis | reverse complement strand
CCCAGAAAGACAGAGAGAGACAGAGAGACAGCAAGAAATCACCCCCCAGGGGGGATGGCCATGCCATAATCACTTCTCCTCCATTCTCCTCTCAGATCTTGGACACGCACGCACATGTGCCTGGCGTGAGTTTAAGCTACCGGGTACAGGACTCGAACCTTGGTTGGCTACATGGGAGTCCAATGACATAGCCATTGCACTAGCTGCTGGTCCCCTACACTTTTTCAATCCAAGCATATGTTCATGGATATTTGGGTTGGTTCCATGTCTTAGCAATTGTGAGTAATGCTACAGTAAACATAGATGTGCAAGCAGTTTTCTGACTGAGCATTCTTTTGTCTCAAATTAATATATACCAACTGTCCACACTCTATGGCAGAAACTGAAAGCTTAGAGCTTATAGAGGCATGAAAAATGGTTATGGATACTAGAGGCAGTGTGGAAAGAGGGTGGGAGAAGTGTGAGGAAATAAATTAAGGAGAAACATAGAGAAGCAAGACATTTATAGGACCCAGAAATAGATTATTATCTGTTGGTGTTAATGTGTATAGTACGTTCAACTGGACTGGTGTGAAGTGAATTTGTCATGGGTAAATTCACTTTACAAACTAAGTGATAAGAAAGAGCAGAAGGAAACAGCAGGAAGGAACTGAAATAAAGGGAGAAGAAAAAGTCCAGAGAGGCTGCCAGTCCCTGACTCAACGATTTTCTGAAGCAGATATAATTCTAATTCTTATACAGATTCCTTTTATTTTACTAAGTCGTTATTTATAAGACGAATTCACTTTTCCAGAAAAAAAAAGAATAGTAAAATAATACATCACTTTTACATATCAGGGAAGTTGAAATGCCATTGTGATTTGTGAAAAATACATGAATAGCTTTGATGCTTTAATTGCATCGAGGTGCAATTAAAACTACTTGAAATAAATGGACTTGTGAAGCATATTAATTTTTTCTTTCACTCTGAAACAGTGTCTTGCAAGATGTAGACACAGAGTAGGGTCAGGCTCTGCATAACATGTAGCTAATATGGCATTTGCATTTAGAGACAAATATCTTTTTTTTTTTTTATGAGAAGTTTTTGCTATAGGGCACATGTGCTCACCAGAAAGACAGAGAGAGACAGATAGAAAGTGAGAAATCACCCCCCCAGGTGCGATAGCCACGCCTCAATCCCTTCTCCTCCCTTCTCCTCTCGGGATCTTGGGCATGCACGCACACGCGCCCAGCGTGAGCTTAAGTGACCGGGTCTGGGACTCGAACCACAGTCTGCTACATGGGAGTTCAGCGACATAGCCATTATGCTAACTGCTGGTCCTGAGAAACAAATATCTTAAAAACTGTAATCAGACGGTTATTTGGTGCTTTTTTTCTTTACTGTCATTAGTCTCATGCATATCTTTCTTAGTTATTTTCTATTATTCTGATTTTTGAGTGTTAGAGCTGTAGTAAGAGGCAAAATGCAGTGATGAAGACCATGCAATCTGAAACCTCCTATCCAAGTTTGCATTCTGGGACATTACCTGAGTGAGAGCTAAGAATGTACCTACTTACTATGTGCCTCAGTTTCCACATTTGTTAAGTGTGGGTAGTGATATCTAACGGAAAAGATACACAGAAATATGCTAGTATTTTTAAAGATTCTTTAAAAAATCCTGGAACATCATAATGTTATGTAAGTTTTTGCTAAATAAATTAAAATAAAATTACAAAATTTAGTAACTTTTAAAAACAGATTTCCAGAGAAAACCAGGATATGCAAGATATAGATCACAGTACCTGTCAAACCTTCACATATGTTAAAAAAAGAGGCATTACATGGGACCAGCAGATGGTGTAATGCTTACATAGCTGGAATTTTACATAGTTGACTGCTGTTCAAGTCCCGGACCTGGCAGCTTAAAACTCATGCCGGGCACATGTGCGTGCATGCACAAACTCCTGAGAAGAGAATGGAAAAGAAGAGATTGTGGTATGGCCATCACCCTTAGAAGGTGATTTCTTGCTATCGCTGTCTCTATGTCTCTCTCTGTCTCTGTGACTAGCACACATGCCCTATGGCAAAAATCTCTCTCTCAGAAAAAAAATCGGAACCAGCAGTTGGCATAATGGTTATGTTGCTGGACTCCCATATAGTCAACTGCGGTTCAAGTCCTGGATCCAGTGACTTAAACTCACGCTGGGCACGTGTGCATGCAAGCCCAGGATCCTGAGAAGAGGATGGAGGAGAAGGAATTGTGGCATGGAAATCCCCCCTGGGGGATGATTTCTTGCTTTCAGTCTCTCTGTCATCTCTGCCTTTCTGACGAGTGCACACGCCCTATAGCAAAAACCTCTCAAAAACAAAAAAATAATCAAAGAGGCATTTTAGTCTAATAGTTATGAGATATTTCATACATTTACAGGTAAATCGGTTTTCTATAATGGTAATGGTTTCAGCTTACAACACACATTAAAATAAATTACAGTTAATTAAAAGAGTTAAGTACAAAGAATGAAAGACTGAAAAATACAAAAGCAAATTTCTGGAGGGAAATGTGCTGCTTATGTCAAAAAATAAGCAAACTAAGTATTAATGAAACAATGTTGTTCTTTTTGAAAAATATACCTTTATAATTTCCAAGTCGCAAATATCTCAAAGTCAAAATTAAAATATTATACTCAGAAAATAATTCTTATAATTAGGATAGTTAATAAAGTAATATACACAATGTTAATATACTCTTGCAAATCAAGATTAAAAGTCACACGCTAGAAAATTAGGAAAGAGATTGCATTAGTCAGAAATTTTTGATTGCATATTATAGAAGCAAGACTCGATCTTGATGAGAAGCTAAAAAATTGTTCTTAGCTCTTATTATTGGAAAAATCTAAGTGTTATATCTGAATTTAAAGTTTCTTTCCATCTTGTAACTTTATTGGCTTCTTCTCGGTTTCATTCTCAGATCCGCTTTTTCAACATGGCATTATGCTATCGGCAAAATAGTCATAAGCTGTCCCAGCCTTTGCTGTCCTGAGATTTTCTAGTAACAGAGAAGGGAAACTACCTCTTTTCTATATTCATGTGTGAATTGTGATATAAAGATAAAAATTGTATATCTATTAAAGTATAAAACAGGCAATATACCAATAAGCTACAAATGACTAGGACACATAAAAAAATTCAGATTCATTATAAAATAAAGAAATAAACTTTAAGACAATGATAATGCACTATTTTTAGTTTCACATCAGATAAGATATGGTACAGTATGCCCCAGAGACACTGCAAGAAATGTATAAGACTATTGGAAATAAATCTTTATTTTCAAAATGTTAATGAGTATTAAAAATATTCACAACCCTGACCCATTTCTAAGACTCTCTTTTAAAAATATGATCAGAAATGGGCTGACTCCATAGCCTAGTTGTTAAGAGAGCCAGATCCCACATGACTGACCACAGTTGGAATCCTGGTCCTAGTGGCTTGAAACACACACTTGGTGCATGTGTGTTTGCATTCCCGAAATCCCAACAGGATGGAATAAATAGAGGAAAAGGGATTGCAGTGTGACCACACCCCATTGGACGGTGCTTCTCTGTCTTTCTCTGGCTCTGTCTAGCAAGCACGTATACCCTCTGTCAGTTAAAAAAAAATGAATATAGGGACCAGCAGTTAGTGTAATGGCTATGTCGCTGAACTCCCATGTAGTTGACCGCGGTTTGAGTCCCGGACCCGGTGGCTTGAACTCATGGACCCGGTGGCTTGAACACAGGCCGAGCGTGTGTGCGTGCATTCCCAAGATCCTGAGAGGAGAATGGTCACAAAGGGATTGTGGCATGGCCATCCCCCCCGAGGGGGTGATTTCTCACTTTCTATCTCTCTGTCTCTCTGGTGAGCACACATGCCCTGTAGCAAAAAGCTCTCCAAAAAAAAAAAAAAGAAATGAATATAATCACAGAGCAAAAACATATTTATGTATATTTTTGGGTATTATATGCACATTTATAATAGAATGCAACTAAAAGTGAAGGAAAATACCATCAATAGAGAAAAATATAAAATAAATTTTGTTCCTTATATACAAATTGATAATATGAAGCTACTCAAATATTTATTTGAGGATTTTTTTTTATAATTCAAGATTATATAAATAAAATATATTATTAAGTGTTAACCATTTTTCTCTAGATTATTCTATTTTTTAATCCTTTTGTATTTCCCATTTTTATTTTTCAAGTTTATTAATGATATTAAGTTGTAATCATAGAAAATAACCTTTTTATAAATTTATCTTTGATTTTGTGAATTCTACTTGCTACCAATAAGAATCTTCAGTATTCAGAAAATGGTTCAAAAGTAAAGCACATTTTATAGAATAATATATAATCAATGTAGGGTAGTGAGTTCTGCCAGTTTATGTTTAAGATTGCTACATTAATATTTCAGAATTTTTTTCAGAAACAATATGCATGGAAAACAACTATAGTTTTCACCAAACACTTACACATTTCAATAAAGTATAAAGGAGAAACAAGGGTAAAGAGCATGATTTCACATTCAATGTAACATGATGAGAGGATCTAGAAAAAATATGGAGGGAAAAATATGCTTCCAAATGCTGTTTTTTAAGAGTAAACTTATTTTTTTTAGTCAATATTTTCCTTGGCAGTGTAATATTGCCATATGCAAATTTGCTATTAAAGAATGTAAGAGACAATTTACTAATGCAATTCATACAGCTAGTAAACATCTGAAAAAAAATATCAAATTCACCTTAAAGCAACAATGATATGTCATTGTTTAATTTTCACATTGTTAGGATGCTCCTCTGGTAATGGGTTTTACCAGATGGCAATATTTTTCTTAGAGCTGGTGATACAAAATGTTCTCCAACTATAGGCAAGAGATATAAATGAATAAAAATAAATGACTTAGGTCCATAAATCTTTCAGTACAGAGGGGCCAATATTTTTTTCTGCCTTTAAAAAAAAAAATTGCTAAAAAGCATGTGTACTTGCCAGAGTGAGACAGAGAGAGATTGAGAAAGTGAGAAAGCACCCTCTAGGAGGGGTTTTATGCCTCAGACCCTTCCTCATTCTCATCTCAGGATTTTGGGGCATGCACACACACATATACGAGAATGATTTTCAAGTTACCAGGTCTGGGACTTGCACCACATAGTTAGTCTTGTGGAATCCAGCTATCCTAACCACTACATTGCTGGCTGGTCAGGCCTGGTATAGGATCAGAGAATAAAATGATTTTAAAAGTCATTATATTTATCTCTCAGCAAAGAATGTCCCACCCTGCCAAGACAGGACTCGATTTAACAAAGAATACTTAAGCTGTCACTTTGGATGACTTAATGTAAATGGCCTTTTAAAAAGCTTACATGTATTTGTTGATGATAATATTAAAAATTTTAATAGAGACTGTTAGGAAGTGTGACACGGGAGGAGGCTGGGGCCAACGCTTTTGAAAAGTCATGAAAAACTCAACAACAAATTTACCCTGAAAATATTTGTACAATCAAAATAGGTAAAATACACAAGTGTGCTTAAAAGAGGTGCAAGTGCTTCTATTCCACTGGGAGATCATCTTCCTATGAAAACAAAAATCATAAACAGCCATGAAAATATAAAAGAGCTAAGAAAAGAGGGGAAATTATGTAATATTAGTAAGGGAAACAATAAGAACACTTCCAGATCACCAGTTAGACACTACAGCCATTTAAAGGACTGAAACCACAGAACCACCAAATGCCAGCTTTTGTAAGAGACTTGTCAATCCGCACGTGTGTGTGTCTATGTGCATTTCCTGTATGGTAAAGGCACAAAGCCATGCCTAATTTTTTTAACAAAGTATTTCACTTAGGATAAAAAAAAAAAAATACAGTGCAACAATGCACCCCTTCGGAACTCAAGTTGAATGGCACCCTAGCAGTTTTTCTCCAAAACAATTGCTGCAGGATTTGGTTTGCAGACCTTCCGTGTAGTTAACATATTGTACTTTTCTTCATGCATTGGCAACACAATGTAACTTACGGGTGAATCTCAGAAGGTCTTCTGAATAGCCTTTGTTCATTTTTAGCAAGATATGTCCCCTTCATGTTTACTGGACTGCTTCCTTTTCACCTGCCAAATGACTTCATGTGGAATAATCTCCTATGCAACTGTTCAAATAATAAATAATCTATAGATGTATTGGGAATGGCCCTGTAGGAAGCTAGAGATAGGGCGATCACTCATCTCAATCTTTTTGCCCCTCTTCAATGAATTTCCTCAGCATCTGTTTTAAAGGCTGATTACATCGCTCCGTGAGGCTGTCTGTGTCTGACTGATAAAGGGGTAGTTAGCAAATGGAAAATCCTTCCAGTTTCCATGGTTCTTTTTTTTTTTCTTTTTCCTTTTTTTTTTTCTTAGCACGTGCACTCGCCAGAAAGACAGAGAGAGACAGAGAGATAGAGAGAAATCACCCCCAGGGGGGATGGCCACGCCACAATCTATTCTCCTCTCGAGATTTTGGGCACGTACGCACACTCACCTGGCATGAGTTTAAGCCACTGGGTACAGGATGTTTTTTTTTTTTTTTTTTTTTTTCTTTTTTTTTTTTTTTTTTTTTTTTTTTTTTTTTGTATTTGGTTGCAGAAAAGTCAGAAACTTACATAGGATCAGAGAATAAAATAATTTTTAAAAATCATTTTATTTATCTCTCAACAAAGAATGCCCCACCCTGCCAAAATAGGACTCTTAATTTAGCAAGGAATACTTATATGGGTAGCACTTAAAATGTCACTTTGGATGATTTAATGTAAATGATCTTTTAAAGAGCTTACATGTATTCGTTGATGATAATATTAAAGATTTTAATAGAGAATATTAGGAAGTTTGACACAGGAGGAGCTTGGGGTTTGGGCAACCCTAAGCTTTTTAAGAGTGCCACATCAGGGAGACGAATCCCTCCTGTAGTGACTGCTTCACAACACTGCCCTGTTGTCACAGGCGGCATTATCACTGTTATTTCTAGGAAAGAACCTTGACTGAGGAGACCTACCAAGTTCTCTGTGCCCTGTATTGACTTGCAAGTGGAAAATAAGAAGCTTTTTGTAGTCTTCCAAGATACTTAAAATCTTAGCACAGACGTTTACCCAAGTGGTTCCCTGAAGGCGCGCTGTCAGCCTTTAGTGTCCCCAGTGAGGCTCAGGCGGAACAGGCTGGCAGTTCAGCCCAACATCTCCTGAAACTGTTCGTGGCCAGAGCAGTAGTGACTGCCAGGCTAGAAATGAGGCGATGTCTTCTCTCCCTAGACTACTGGCCTTTTCCTATCAGTTATGGTCTCCTGACCACGCAGCTTATTTTTTTGAATTTAAAATCATGATTTGAAAATCTAATTAGGCTTTCCTTGTCTCAACATGTTGGTTTGGGTCCCTTCCACCAGACAGAGTGTACTTTCCAAGTTCTAATTCGCTGTGTGCTCTGTTTGCCGGTGATTGTGAACAAAAAGAAAATAGAAAATACAATGGAATTCTTGAAATTGGGACACAGATAAGGTTTATTTTCTGTTGACGAGGATGTGTATGGCAGTCTCAACTGGGCTAGACTGAGGTACATATCATGCTAGGTAAACTGTCTTCACAATCTAAATGATGTATAGTGATCTACTGTATGAATAATAATTAAAATATATTAAAAATTAATTTAAAATGAATGCTGGGGTCTATCTTGCTGAGGAATGTTATCAGCTGAATTTTTTTTCTTTTTTTTAAAATTTATTTAATGAGAGAGAGAGAGAGAGAGAGAGAGAGAGACAGTCCTGCTTACATAGACAGGCACAATCTTCACGCCATGATCCGCCTGCAGGCTCAGCCAGCCCAGATGATAGGCATGCATGTGCCCAGTATGCTCAGGGAGATCCCAGGATACGAACCCAAGATGTTTCCCATGTGTGTTCTGTTGTGTTGTTTTCACTGCACCCACCACCAAAGTATAGATATATACTTTCTTTTAGAGAGAAAGAAAGAGATTTTTGCATGTGCTCACTGGAGAGACAGAGAAACAGAGACAGAAAGTGAGAAATCACCTCCCTCAAGGGGCATGGCCATGCTGCAATCCCTTCTCCTCCATTCTCCTCTCAAGATTTTGGGCACACATACACACACGTACACCCAGTTTGAGTTTAAGTCACCAGACCCAGGATTTGAACCTCGGTTGACTATATGGGAGTCCAGCAATGTAACCATTACGCCATCTGCCAGTCCTCATATAGATATAGATATAGATATGGATATAGATATAGATATATAGATATATAGATATATAGATATATACATTATTTTTTTTGAGAGAGAGAGATTTAGGCTAAAGACATGTGCACTCGCCAGAGAGACAGAGAGACAAAAATTGAGAATTCCCCTCCCCCCAGGAGGGAGGATTGTGCCACAATCCCTTCTCTTCCATTCTCCTCTTGTGATTTTGGGCACACACACACGCATGCACCTGCCATGAGTTTTAAGTTGCCAGATCTGGGACTCAAACCATGATCAACTACATGGGAGTCCAGCGACATAATCATTTTGCCATCTGCTGCCCCTGCCCACCCCAGATATATTTTTAAGAAACATTGTTATGCCAAACTAAATATTAAGCAGACTATTAAAGCACTATACATAAGACAGGCAAAAGCAGATACATGTTTTGAATCAGCAGGTTGCTGGAGTTCCAGTGAAAACCACTACAACATGTAAAGAATGGAGCTGCGTTTGAATTTAACTGTTCCCTCTGTGCTCTAGGTCGGTGATCACAAACTCAAAGGTCTCTTGGGACCAAAAATTGAATATGAAGAAATAATGCTCTCTGCACAGTGCATTGTGCACAGGGTGAGCCTCTAAGGACAGTCCTCAATTATAGTCATGGTGAAAACTTTCGGAGCATGGGGATAGGTGCAAGGGTTGCCAAATGTTCTTATTTTTCAGAGAAATAGCAGTAAATACAGATTCATGTGAAATATTCTGATTTTTTAAATGTTAGCAAATCATTAGCCAAAAATATAGTAAGATTAAACAAAGAAAAACACATCTGCAAGCCACATCTAGTCCTCAGGACATTGATTTATAATTCTTGCAGACAAGTTTGGTTTCTAAAGACTTGCATTTCATTAATATCACCTTATCATCAGATATTATCTTTAGTATTTTTACTATAGTCCTGAGAATATAAACACCTCCTATCGCTGTCATAGCTACCACCCTGTTCTAACCTCTCTCTCACCTGACCAAAGCCAATGTCTCCTATGTGGCCTTGAGTCCTGTTCCCATGTTTGCTTTTCTCAATCCATTCTCTACCTAAGAAACAAAGTGAACTTTTCCACCGTGCATACTAGCCTGTTCCTCCTTTGCCCAAGCCTCCCTAGTAGCCACCATCACCATTATATTAAAAGACACACATATTAATAAGACAAAATCCACTCCCTGAAGTGGTGTTCCACAAATACCAGTCCATTCCAAGACTTTAAACAACAGACAACAAAGACAACAAAAAACTTTACCACCTGTCACCTTCCCTTTAACCTCTTTGCATTTCCGGACTTACTGCTGTTCCTTGACTGTGTCTTGCTCCTTCTGCTTTTAGACTTTTGCTTGACCTCTTCCCTCTTTATGGATTGTGCATCCTCCAGAATGGCTTACTTCCTCAGAGTATTTAATTCTCTACCTTAGCTATATCTTCCCTAATCACCTTACCTAAAAACCAACTGATCCTCCCACTTTCTAGCTCCTTGCCAGATTTTTCTTCCTGCTCTTACTTATATATATATA
>NW_006159617.1:3840965-3853106 GCF_000334495.1 Tupaia belangeri chinensis | reverse complement strand
TCCCTCATCATATTGTAACCACCAACAAAACAGGAGCATTATTATCTGTTTGCTTATTATCCTGTTGGTAATATCTGGAAGACTGTCACATAACAAGTGCTCTAGTGTTATTTATAGCAAAAAGTAAATTAATTGGATGAGTGTGTCACCAATATTATTCTAGGGCAGTGCTACAATCTTAACCCAAATCTTCATTGCTTTTGATCTGAACTTCACACCAATATTTCGTGGCAGTTATCTTTTTTTTTTGAGAGGTTTTTTCTATAGGACACGTGTGTTCGCAAGCACCAGGAAGACAGAGAGAGACAGAGGAACAGAAAGCGAGATCACCACCTATGGGGGATGGCCATACCTCAATCCCTTCTCTTCCATTCTCCTCTCAGGATCTTGGGCATGAACGCACACCACACGGGCCCGGTGTGAGTTTAAGCCACCAGGTCCAGGACTCCAACCGTGATTGACTACATGGGAGCTCAGTGACAGCCATTATGCTAACTGCTGATCCCTCTTAATTTTCTAAGAATTATTTTTTATTTAACTTTTTTTTTTATTTAATTTTGATCAGAGAAGGACAGAGAGAGAGAGAGGAGAGAAAGAAGGAGCAGAAGTGAAAAAGCAAGCCACCAGGTCCGAGACTCAAACTACGGTCAGTCATGTGGGAGTCCAGCACCTTAACCACCATGCCACCTGCCAGACCCCATTGCAGTTATCTTACACGGGCTCTCTGACTAAACTTCCTAGAGCCCCAATCAGCCATAGCAGCTCCACATTCACAAAAGTCTATTCTAATTCTCCAGTAATCCTTTAAGAGTACCTCCTCCGTGTGCCGGTGGGATTTGGGGTGTACGTGGGATTTGGGGTGTACATGTATTGTAGTGCTTGTTACACTGTTTCAAATTACCTAATTACTTATTCCTTTCCTTCAATAGAAATGAAATATCTAAAGGTGTCTTATCTAACCAACAGTGGTTTACATCTTCGTAGCACTTCAAATTTATGAAGAAGCTCACATTTTATGTAGATATAGTTGAAATTTCTTTTCATAGGAAAATATTGATACTTACAGAAACTAAATGACTTCTCTGAATCACATGACTTGAATGAAGCATTATTTTAGACCAGTTCTTCAAATTTCGAGATTATTTTGCCTTTTTGGGTACACTACAACTGCATTGAAACAAGTACAAAGTTGTGTGTGCGCTTGTGTGCATGTGCATGTGTGTTTGTGCTGGAGGTTCATGTGCTAGCTAGAGAGAGACAGAAAGGCAGGGAGAGAAGAAAGACACACCCCCCCATGGGGAATGGTCATGCCATAATCCTTTCTCCTCCATTTCTCCCTTTTTTTTGGTATTTTGGGCACACACATATGCACACACACACTCAGCGTGTTTCTCTAGCTGCAGGTTCGGGGACTTAAACTGTCAACCCAGTGGGATCCAGTCAACCATGTGGGATCCAGCTCTCTTATCCACCAGGCAATGGAGCCAGCCCAGAAAGTATAAACTCTTATGTCTGGCATTCAAGACCTTAACAACTTGAACTTAAAACACCTTGCCATTTGCGTTTAAATATTCACAAATTTAATCACTGAATTTTGAAAAATTATGATGGCTATAAGGTCACTCACTTTTCCCTTCTGACTTATTTTTCCTCCCACATTTTCTTTATAATACTACTTCTCCCTTAGTGTCCTGTCTTAATTCTACTCTTTTTATTCAACTCAATTAAAAATTATCATTACCCTCAAGATAACTTTTCTGATATTGTTATCAACATGATTCCTGAAGTATTAGAATAGTTTATCTAAAAATTAAACTATTATAATTTAAAATTCTATATTGAGCTACCCTCAGGCACAATGGTACATTAGGAGCCAGCTCTCTCATGGCCAACCACAATTCAAATCCTCAACAGCTTGATAAACTCATGGGGTGATTATTAATAAAATTATCAAATATTTGAATAACTTAATCTATAAGTTTCAACTGAAAGATGTGTATTTAACATGTGGAGAATGGGCAATGTCTTCATACACAGACCCCAAACATCAATAAGAATTGAAACTACACTGAAATAATAAAGCAAAATCTCAAGGAATTTCAGAGATTGTGTTTGGGGAGTACAATGTGATTATGTCAGAAATCAATCACGCGAAGAGATTACCATTGGTTTTACAACAAGAAACACGATAATGTGAAGAAAGGCATCATGGAATTTCCATGGTGCTGGCAGCTTGCCATTTTTCTGCTCCTGCCACTCTTACAAGAAACTCAAACAAAAGTAGCAATGGAAGTACCGCTAAAGAAAAAGCCAGTGTAGTGAAGGTACCCTACATTCCTGACTGGGACCTTTTGTTGGGATGGTGGGGCAGTCTGCCGTAGGGCATGTGTGCTTGCTGGAGAGGCAGAGAGAAGGAAAATGAGAAATCACCCCCCAGGAGAATGGCCACACCACAATACCTCCTCCTTCATTCTCCCTTTGGGATTTTGGGTATGCATGCACTTGCACCCAGTGTGAGTATCAAGCTACCGGGCCCAGCACTCAAACCACGGTTAGTGATGTACCTTAAACATTATACCATTTGCCGGCCCCAACTGTGACCTTCTTTGTCTGGCTTCCCTCCTTAAAGAACATGATCTTTGCTGAATTCTCTCACATAATACTAAAAGATAACTAATACATATATGAAAAAGGCAACAACAACAACAAAAAGATTAAAGAAAACCAAGTGGAGAAATACAGAAAATCTATACTAGTTTTATGACTTTCCTATAAATGTAGTTACTTCTAAATTTAAAAGTCTAAATATGACAGTGGAAAAGGAGAGAGAGCAATCACAAGAAATAGTAAGAAAGATTCAATTTGTTCAAATTAGCAAATTCAGCTAAATTAGCCATATACCCAAGAAAAAATCCTAATTCCAAAAGAAAACATTTAGAACTAAATTAGAATGGAAGTATCATATATATTATATGAATGGAATATAAGTAAAGCATTGTTTATAAATAAATGCACACCCTCATATTCTTTTATGAGAAAAGTAGAAAAGCTAAAAATTAGGCATTAAATGCCTCCTATTTTTTTTTTTTTTCTGAGAGGTTTTTGCTATAGGGCTTGTGCACTTGCCAGAAAGACAGAGAGAGACAGAGAGACAGAAAGCGAGAAATCACCCCCCAGTGGGGATGGCCACACCGCAATCCCTTCTCTCCATTCTCCTCTCAGGATCCTGGATACGCACGCGCACGTACCCAGAGTGAGTTGAAGCCACCAGTTCCGGGACTCAAACTGCAGTCGACTACATGGGAGTCCAGCAACATAGCCATTATGCTAACTGCTGGTTCTTTAAATGCCTCCTTTTGAAAATTAGAATGAATAAACAAAGAATTAATTTCTAAAAAAAAATAAGATAGAGGAAAAAAATAAGAGCAGAAATCAATGAAATAGAAAATAGAATATAACAAGAACAACAAAGCCAAATGCTGGTGTTCTGAGTCTAATAAAAGAGACAAACTAATGATAATCAAATAATCAATTTATGATTCAAAACAACTATAATTATAGCAAAGATAAAAATAAGGAAAGAATTTACAAACAAACTACAAACAAATTTGAAAACTTCAATGACATGGCTATATTCCTAGAAAGCCATTCATTATATAAAAGGGAAGTCAGAATCAGATTAATTCTGTATCCATTAATGAAAATAAAATTGTTAATCTCCCTACTGAGAACTTCAGGTTTAGTCATTTTACCGGCAAGTTCAACCAAATATTTAAAGAAATAAATAATTTCATTCTTATAAACATTTTCCTAAGAATAATAAAAAAGATGAAACAAACCTTGATTTATTTTATGAGGCTAGTTTAACACTGTGAGACCATCACTTGATAATGAGAATACGAGAAAGGGAAAATATTACTCTTGAACTCAACTGCATACATTATATATAACATCTCGGCATATGATTAGCAATACATAAATCATGACCAACTTGGATCTTCTTCCCAGCAATGGGAAGTTTGTTAAACATCAGTAAATCAATTAATGCAAATTTTACTAATGAATTAAAAAGATGTGGGAAAAGCATGTGATAAAATCTTGACAATCCTTTTGACAAAACCTGTAACAAACTAAAAGTAGAAACTGCAGAAAATACTTGTGTTGCCCTACTGTGCATAATTTGTGACTATTTTATTTCAGTGCAGCATGTACTTTTCATCTTATCACAAGCATTTGACTGGTCATCGCTCTACCCTCTTGCTTTAGGACTTTCCTAGAAAGCACAAAGGCCCTTGGTCTTTACATGGACAGCCCAGCAAAGTCATCCACTTAAGGCACATGGGTGAGACTTAACCAGTGGGTTTGAGATTTCTTAGGAAAAAAGTATGAACTCCACAAATAATTAGAGAATATAAAATTACGGACCAGCAGATAGCGTAATAGTAATTGTCACTGGACTCCCACATAGTCAACCACGATTCAAGTCCCTGACCTGGCAGCTTAATCTCACACTGGGTGTGTGTGTGTGTGTGCCCAAGATCCTGAAAGGAGAATGAAGAAGGGATTGTGGTGTAACTATTCCCCCCTGGAGGGGAGAGTGATTTCTTGCTTTCTGTTCTTCTGTCTCTCAGGTGAGCACACCCTATAGCAAAAATCTCTCTCTCTCTAAAAAAAAAAAAAGAATATAAAATAGATAGACCATGATGTAACATTCTCACAGGAAGCTTACTTCTGAAAGAATGAAAGAACATAGCACAATTTCAAGCAGACCTCCTTTTGGTCAATTGTCATGCATTGAGTATCTCCTTAGTCAGACACTGGGCTTAGTTGAGTTGAACATGGAAAAATCCACATCTTTAAACTCCTGGGGCAAGTTAGCACTTGTAAACCAGTTAAAATGCATCACATGATAAACTAAAATAGGGATCAATTTAAGGTGCTATAGAGAAAGAAGATCTGATGTTATTTGAGGGAGTCAGGGATACCGTAATTGAAGGAGACTCTATCTTTTTTTTTTTTTTTTTTGAGATCTATCTTTTTTTTTTTTTTTTTTTGAGAATCTATCTTAAACAGTGCTTCGAAGGCTAAGTAGAGTTCACATACCCAAGTGGAAAGAACAGATATTCCATGGGAAGTCGATAAAGATCCAGAGGTTAAGTGAGCAAGCTATAGCGAGAACTGAGTGGGAGACATAATGAGAGATCACCAAGACAGAGATGAGAGAGACCATCAAGAACTTACATTTTTGCAGGCATTGAGTATTCTGATAAATTTAAAATGAGACAGTGACATAATCAGTCAACCCTCAGAAATGTGAAAAAATAAGCTCTGAATTGGTAAAAGGAAATCTAATGCCTTTTTATAGCAATAGAGTTGAGTCCATTGTCTTGATTTTTTTTTTTTTCATTCAAAGAGATTTTTGCTATAGGGCATATGCACTCACTAGAGACACAGAGAGACAAAAAGCAAGAAATCACTCTCTAGGGGGGGGATGGCCACATCATAATCCATGCTCCATTCTCCTCTCAGGAATTTGGTCACTCATGTACATGCACCTGGCGTGAGTTTTAAGTCGCTGGATCAAGACTTGAATTGAGGTTGACTACATGGGAGTCCACTGATGTAACAATTACACCATCTGTACATCCCTGTCTTGAAACTTAAAAGGTCAACCATTTTCTTCTTCTTTGAGGTGACTATGGATCTGACATTTGTTTTTGAACTGTGAGAGGATTACAACAGGAGAGGGACTTCTGGGTCAGGATTAATCACACCTTCTTTCTTTTAATATGTAAGAAAGAAAAAATTAATAATAAAATTTAAATCTGGATTTTAAAAATGTGTACATTTGGCCTTAGGTAAATAAATCATTGCTTATTTTTAGAACCCAACTTTAGTCAAAAACTGATTAACAGATTCTAAATTCTTCAAGTAACATGCAGTTTTAAAAAATGATTTAATCTAATTTTTAAAAAACTCAATCTTGGATATTAGATAATGAAAACAGGTCCAGCCTTGGTAGTCCATGCTGGCCACTTCTGATCAGCAGGCTGAGGCCACCGGAGAAGCCAGTGTTTGATTCCTGGCCAATCCTAAAAAGTTAACCAGAGTGGGGCTCACCTGTAATCCCCGCTATTTGGGAAGCTGAAGCTTTAGAATTCTGGCATCACAAGATCCTGCTTTTGTTTGTTTTATTTCTGTTTTTCTATAAAATACACAGCAAAGCCAAAAAGAATGTCCTGAAAACATTAAAGAACTAATGAGTAGCTCATAACATTTTCTTCCTACCAAATAGAAAAGTATTTTTATAACTTCTCTCATGCTGGAGGCACTGAAAAATATTTTTTTTTTTAAATGACAAATCTTATACCATTAATAATGAGGTTACCACCTCAAAGCGCATTGTCCTCTCCTACTGCTGGGATAGAAAGGTCGGAGTGAACGAATGAAGTTAGATTCAGATCTACATTGGGATGGTCTCCCCCCCCCTTTTTTTTTTCTTTGAAGAGATTTTTGCCATCGGGCGCATGGGCATGCCAGGAAGACAGAGACAGAGAGGCAGAAAGCAAGAAATCAACCCCCCAGGGGGGATGGCCACGCCGCAATCCCTTCTTCTCCATTCTCCTCTCAGGGTCTTGGATACACACGCACACGTGCCCAGAGCGAGTTTGAGCCACCGGTCCAGAACTGAAATCGCGGTAGAATACATGGGGGGTCCAGCAACATAGCCATTACGTCAATTGCTGGTCCCATCTCCTTGGCCCATAGTTGCTAATGAACACAAGAAAACTAACTAACTAACTGCCTGAGTTAGTCTTTATTTCTGTTAAGAAGGCTTCTCTTTTCCTGTTGTATGCCCAGGTCACTCCCGCTTCTGCACCATGCCTAAGTACTGAGCACTCCATGAACCTCAGAGCTTTCTGCTCAGACACTCCATGCAACCACACTGCTCTAGGGGCTTCCTAGGAAACTATGCCAGAAAGAGAGTATGCATTATCTCTACGCCAGGGTTTACACTGACTTATACTCCAATTTTTTCTCCACAACCCGCCTGGGGAGCAGAACAGGGCATTCCTCCCTGGAAGCTTACCCCTGTCTCAACGCACACTGTCATAGCATAGAGCCGGGCAGCTACAGACTGTATGGGGTGAGCAGGCACGAGGAAGGAACAAAGGGTGACAAGAAACACAAAGGACATTGTGACGAATAGTTTAACAATGTCTGTCTTCCTATGAATGCTATTTTATTTTATGAATGCATACTTTGTGTTTTAGTTATTAAATATGTACTGACATCCTACTGTGTTCGGAAGTGATTCTAGACACTGGAAGTACTGCGCTGAGTATAAGAGACAGGATTCTGTCACTCATAAAGCAGTGCATGCATGAGAAATAATCACCACTCGAGTTCAAGTTAATTATAAATAGTGACTAAGCCACACAGGCCAGTACATTGACAATCGCAGCAATTTATATATTTATTTATAACTGAATCAGACAAGATGGTATTAATTAATTTGAGCAGATAGCCTATTTGGAGAGTAAGCTGCTAGAAGTTTCTCTCTTTTTCTCTCTCTCCCTCTTCTCTCTCTCATACATACACACTTAAAATCAGAAAAATACAGACAAGATCAACCGGTACTAAGTAGATGTAAAATGTTTTTAACCTTTTTATTCTGAAAATTATTATGACGATATTGACAAATGAAGGAAAAAAGCCACAAAGTTCCTTAAGATGATGAAAGATTCCCATGTAAGGAAATTGTATTTTTCTTTTATGTGCCACCAAAGGACTCCTGGAAATGTCCCAGACAACCAGAGTTGAGGGTATCACGTATATTCTGTGGGGACAATTTGTATTAGGATGCAATGAAATTTTACAGTTTTCACATCTGTATGAAGCATTGAATTGAATCAGAAATTTTGCAAATCAACTGCCTTTTCAAGGCTGTTTTGAGGTGTTCTTGGTCTTCTGGGTCAGGACTCTATCTCAGCACAGAAAAAGTTTAATTATATTGGATTTATTTCTAGTTGGAAATATATTACAGTTCAGAATTTCAATGTGTAGGGTAAGAATATTTATGAGCCAAGTTTAAATAAAATATTGGGGGTTACGAAGATGACTTTGACACCCTCTAATATCATAAAGGAGTTAGAGTGTGAAGTTTGTTTTGGATAACCTCTAGAAACAGCTTCAATATATCCAAAATTTCTTTTTCTTCTATTATTCTCTGTGTACATTTTAACAGTTATTATTGATTTACTTGCTAAATTGGCAGGTAGGAAGTAAATAGAAAATAATGGAGGGAGTTTCTCTGAAATTACTCTAAGTAATTCTTAGACTACTTATGGCTGTGATATTAGTATTCATGGTACTTCAGTTAGAAAGAGTAAAATCAATTTTATCTCCTTCCCTAAATACCATTTAGATTAATTATTTTCACTTTGTATACAACATGCATTTTTAATTAAACTGCTTCAAATTTCACTTGAAACTTAAAATTTCTGACCTCTTTCTAAACACATCTGTTATTCTTCTCCCAAGACTCTCCCAATTGTCCTCACTTTTTAACCAATACCTGATTTATCTTAGTCCAAGAAGTTCTGGGCCTTATCTGTGTAACCTCTTCGAGAGAAATAAAACTCACCCAACCTAGCTCAGTCATGAAGTAAAATGTTCATCTTGGTGGAATATTAAGAATTCCCTTTGGGGGGACCAGCAGTTGGTGTAATGGCTATGTCACTGGACTCCCATGTAGTCAACCATGGTTCGTGTCCTGGACCCAGTGGCTTAAACTCACGTCAGGCACGTGTGCATGTGTGCCCAAGATCTCGAGAGGAGAATGTAGGAGAAAGGGGGAGAAGGGATTGTGGTGTGGCCAACCCCCTGGGGGGTGATTTCTCGCTTTCTGTCTCTCTGTCTCTCTCTGTCTTTCTGGCGAGTGCACTAGTGCATGCACCCAAAAAAAAAAAAAAAAATTCCCTTTGGGAACAATAATTCATTGTGAAGAAAACGTATTCTTTGTTACAGGTATTGAACACTCAAACTTTCTGGCATAGTTTGTTACACTGTTTTTATTCAACAATCTACTTAATGATGCCTCAACTCATCACTTTTGCCCTGGTCATTTCTTGTTTACTCTGGGGACTTGCAAGGATTAAAGAACAGGGATAAGTGACAGTTTCTGTGTAGAGTATTTTAAAGTATAGATAACTATTTCATAGATACAGTTCAACATTGTTTTTACAACAAAGTAGGCAAAAGATTATGACCATGCCCTCAATCTTTTCCTCTTGCACATACATTTATGAAATTTCCCTTTGTGTTTCTTTTGCACTTATATATGCATAATTATGGTCAGTGCCATAGTCTAGTAGTTAAGAGAACTGAATCCCACATAGCTAATCACAGTTCAAATCTCAGCCCTGGCAATGAAAAACATTCCAGTTACGTGCGTGTGTGCCCCAAAGCCTGACAGGATAAAGAAATGGATGCAGAGGGATTGTAGCGTTACCGTGCCCCATTGGGGAGGAGGGTCTTCTCTGTCTCTATGTCTCTTTTTCTCTGGTGAGTCACATGTCCTCTGGCAATTAAAACATAAAAATGCAAAATTATACTCTTTTGACATTTTTTGGCTGGATGCTTATGTTATCAAAGAAAGGATAAAATAATAACGAGAAAATTATTTTAGAGAATACTCCTTAAACCTCATTGCAAAAGTCTTTGATCATGTAAGTTTTATTTTTGAGAGAAGTTGGTATTATACTTGTGAAAATCTGTACAGACAGGGAAATGTAGGGAGAAAAAAACATATAAATGACAAGATTTTAAAACTTGGTAGGAGGAATATGATTCTGATCAGCCATTTAAATCAATCTTCTCACTCCTATCTAATCCTTCCCAATACTATCCCTATGAGTACTAAACAGAATTCTCCAGTTCCAGAAGATAGGCAAAGAACACCAAATGAAATTTAATTAATGATTATTAAATGAAGATTGATTTTGGATATACCAACTTCTGATAAAATATATTGTCTTGTGTATCTTTGTGATAGCATTTTTGTTTAATAAGTGAATACCTTCATATCACATTGTTTTCAAAGTTACTGGAATGTTCTGGTAATGGAAGATGTGGGGTTTTAGGGAGTCTGTGATACCTGCTAGGTGTAAATGCATATAAGCCTTGGTTTGGTCATTGAAAAATCAGGAATTTAAAATGGGGTATTTTTAAAGATATTTCCAGTTCTAAAAGCTTATAATTTAAAATACATTTTGATAATTCTAACCATTCATGCAAATTTGCACATGTTTTTACATTGGATCATTACTTCACTTGATGCTAGATTCTTGTTAGAAAAACAAAGCTCATTTATAACAGTTTCCTCAGGGACCCTATAATCTGCTCTATGGGTACCTGCTTTACAACAAAATTTTCAGTTGCATATTTGGGTAAAATTATTGGACCATACATGAGAATTAATACATCTAAGATTATTTTATCTAAGATTTAAGATCCAAACACACAGGCAGTCTGGTGTTAGGTATGTGGAGAGGGAGGCCTAGCTACCAAGAGATCATTTAGGTGACTAATTAAGAACAGCAAAGTATTAGGAGAGAGACAAAAAGAGACATCTTAAATCAGTAGAACAATGATAAGTACTAATGTTAGGACAGGACTAAACACAAAAATGCAAGATTAAGGAACACAGAGATCCAATAAGGATCAAAATCCATAGTAGGTGAGTTATGATGCTATAATAATAATGGGTTGGCAAACTTGTCTTGTAAAGGTCAGATGCTAAATACTTTTGGGCATACAAGCTTTGTGTTAACCACTTGGTTCTGTGATTATTACATTACAGAAGCCATAGACCATATGTAAATGAACAAATATGGCCATGTTCCAATAAAACTTCATTTAATGACACTGAGATTTGAATATTAGACCACTTTTATTTATTACAAAATACTCTTTTTTTTTTTTGATCATTATAGCCTATTTTAAAAAGGTAAAATCTATCTTATGTAGTTCAAATGCTTCAACCAAAAAAATTCTGGGTTAAAATTTTGTTGAGTCAGAGCCAGCAGGTGGAGTGGTGGTTGAGGTGTTGGATCCCACATGGCCCACTCTGCAGTTTGAGTTCTGGACATGGTAGGTTGAAAAACATGACAGGTATGTGTGTGTACATGACCAAAATCCAAAGAATAGCATGGAAAAATGGTTTGTGGTGTAGCTATCCCCAGTGGGGACTGAGTTTTCATTTCATTTTCATTTTCCCTCTCTCTTTCTGTCTCTCTTCAGCAAATACATGCCCCCTATAGAAAAAAATCTAAAGAAAAAAAAGTTAGCCATTGTAATAGTGATGAGAGAATGGAAATTTAATCTGATTGTGGTATCAAAAGGGGGGGCCTTTGACAAATAACCGGCATCAGGTTGGGGACCCCATGGTTCAGTTTTGGTGGTCTTATAAGAAGGGGGAATGGGAAAGATAGAGACATGCTCTGTTCCATGCATGCTCCTGCCTATTACCATGTTATCCAGAGCAAGAGGACCCTCACCAGATGCAACCTCTAGACCTTGGATCTCCAAACTGTCAACTAAATAAATCTCTACTTCTACAAATTACCCACACTCAAGTATTTTGGTTAGTAGCAACAGAATGGTTTAGAATGGCAGGCCATACAAAAACAGATGGTGACTCACAGGTTTGACCTGTGGGCTATTTTTTGCCAATCCCTGATAATAGTGGGTTGTTGGTAAAGTCACGATGTATTTTTCTATGTTTTTCTATGCAAAAATGTGTAATGACTTTTCCAATGGCCTAGTATAACACAGTCAGTTGGGGACTTCTGAAATATCAATGATTCTGTAATAAGTTAATTATAGTACATTAAAATCAGCGAATGTATTATTTAAACACATTGTACTTTCTTATAATAAAACTTTCTCTTGCAATATAGTTTTTTACATTCTTCATTACCTTGAAAACCATATTTACTATTTATGTCTTACAGTAAGTTCAATATGAACTTAAAATAAGTTTGATATAGAAAGTCATAATCATCAACATTATTTTACTAACTCTTACAATTATTCTCCTCCAAGGTAAAATTTGCATTATATATATATATATATATA
>NW_006159617.1:3826533-3840940 GCF_000334495.1 Tupaia belangeri chinensis | reverse complement strand
ATAATTTATCCAGTATTTCATAGCTTGATTGGCAAATTAAGAGCCTATTCTGCTAACCGTTATTACATACACTCAGATATTTTTGTCCTTAGTAAAATACAGGAGCCCCAGCTATGGTAGTGCATGTACTAAAATCTATAGCATGATGCTGAAGTCATCTAGGAGATCCTGGTTCAAATCCTGGCTAAATGGAACTTGCTGGGCATGTCCAAGTATACCTGTGATTCTGGCTGGCTAGGCAACTGGGAGAAGGACTGCAATGGGGCAAGACCTTGTCAAGGACATCTGTCTCTTTATCTCTTTTCATCTCTCCCTCTCTTCCTAAGTAAATAAATAAATGTAAAAAGAGAGAGAGAGAAACCACACATGAAAACTTGTTCATGTCCATATTGGTCCAAATTCTGAATTAGCAGTGAGAGCTAATCTTGTATTCTGTTGTCAGTCTTTTGGTTTTAAAGAAATGTCTTCCCAGCATTTATGTGCCAATGTAAAATTCATGAAAAACAAAACTAAATATTCAAAAGAGAGATAAATGCAAAGTTATTTTAAGGCCATAATTAAGTAGATCACTTTATGAATATTTCCAGGATCAACACATTTTTTAACAATCACATCTCTGTTTAATTCAATCATAATATTTTGAAAGATCTTAGTAGATTTAATGAAAAACTAGTAGTTCATGCATCTATTCATTCAACCAGTAAATATTTATTAAGCATCTACATATGCCAAGCAATATGCTCTGCTTGAAAGTACAATGTTTAAAAAGACAGATTCCCCTCTGTCCTCAACCAAGTGGAGAAAAAGAGCGGCTATTTTAAAATAGGAAGTTAGGAAAGACTTCTGAGATGTGATCTAAAGGAGGCAAAAGTAGTGGCATGAGGGGCAAGGGTCAGAATTCTGTATAGCCCTGAAATTGGAGAGCACATAATACTTTCAAGTACCTGGAATACAGTTTGCCTGAAAGGAAAAAGCAAGATGGATGGTAGCCCTTACTAAGGCCATGATGATAGGCATAGGGATTTTCATGCAGATGTCAGGTGCTGGTTGAAGTTTTGCCCTTCAACCTAAGAATTATGAGCAGGTTTTAGCAAACAAAATAACCTGATTTTTATATTTTTAATCATATGGAGCCTAAGATGGGATGGGAATAGAAATGATCTAAGGACCTCTTTATAAAGGTCATTGTCAGGATCCATGGGAATGCTGAATGGCACTTAAAATTACTGTGATTGCTTAGAAGACAAAAAGAGTAGATAGATTTGTGGGACCAACAGATGGTGTAATTGATATGTCGTTGGACTCCCATGTAGTTGACTGTAGTTCAAGTCCCGGACCCGGTGGCTTAAACTCACACTGGGCTCATGTGTGTGCATGCCCATGATCCCTAGAGGAGAATGGAGGAGAAGAGATTGCAGTGTGGCCATCCCCCTGGGAGGTTATTTCTCGCTTTCTGTCTCTCTGTCTCTCTCTGTCTTTCTGGCGAGCATATGTACCCTATAGCAAAAACCTACCCCAAAAAATAAATAATAAAAAAAAGAGTAGATAGATTTGGGCCAGCATATGGTGTAGTTGTCAGGGTGTTGTACTTCTACATGGCCAAACATGGTTCAAGTCCCAGACCTGGCAACGGGGTGGGGTGGGGAGAGGTTTTTTTCCCACTTTCTCTCTCTCTCTATATATATATATCTGTGTCTCTGGTGAGCACATGTGTCCTATAGCAAAAATCTCTTTCTAAAAAAATTAAAAGAGTAGACAGATTCAAGAAGTATGTTGAAAGTAAATAAATGTCTTTACATTTTTTAGATCTCAGTGTGAAAAGCACCTCAAATGGCCTTTCCTGACTGTTTTGCCCCATTCTTATTCTCTATTTTAAGACATTCTTCTTTTACATTACATTTCATGAGAATTCAATTATCCTGTTATTTCTTTATTGACTCATTCACTTCTGTAAGCTCTATGAGGGATGGGACTATGTCAGTTTTGGTCATCACTGTATTTTGATCATGCACCAGGCTTGTACAAGGCAGCACTCAATATATATTTATGAGATGATGAATAAATAAGCTGAAGTTTCTGAACAACTGCATTGAAACATATGACTTTAAATAACATTTGGAGGAGGAATAAAGGATAGAGTCACCACTTGGAATGTAATTAGATAACATGCATATCTAACTCTCTACTATAAAATGAAAGTAAAATGAACATGATTTTTTTATTTTTAGAGTTTTAAAATTAAATGAAGCTTTTTAATTTCAAAATAGAGGTTCAGGCACAATTTTAAGAGATAATATAGACAGATCATAAATGTTTTTATCCAGTTTCCCTCAACAGATACATCTGCACAATATCATAACCATCAAGATACAAAACATTTCCATCTCCACAAGGACCTCCCCATGTGACTTTTTATAGCCCCACCTACTTTTTTCCTCTCTTCTAATCCTTAGCCTTTTACAACCACTATTCTCCATTTCCTTTTTTGGAGGCTTTTTTTTTGGGGGGGGAGGGAGTAGAGGGCACATGCTCTCACCAGTGAGATAAGAGAGAGACAGAGAGATAGAAAGTGAGAAATCACCCCCTTTGCAACTGAGGGGTTGGCCATGCCACGATCCCTTCTCCTCTCAGGATTTTGAGCATGCTTGTGCATGCGCCTGGCATGAGTTTCAAGTCACTGGGTCTGGGACTCAAACCACAGTCAACCACGGAGTTCAGTGCTGAATCACTATGTAGTCTGCTGGCCCTTCCATTTATTTATTTATTTAGATATTTTTGTTATAAGGAATGTGTGCTTTTCAGAGAGACAGAGAAACATAGAAAACAAGAAATTGTCCCCTAGGGGAGATGGCCATGCTTCAATCCCCTCTCCCCCATTCTCCTCTTGGGATTCTGGGCACACATGCACATATGCCCAGCATGAGTTTCAAGCCACCAGGCCTGGGACTTGAATTGTCTTTGGCCATGTGGGAGTCCAACAACATAACCATTAACATCATCCGCTAGTCCCCCATTTCATTTTAAACAAGTTACATGAGTAGAATCATTTAGTATGTAACCTTTAAAAATTGCCTTTTTTTCACTTAACATAATACCTTTGAGAGTCATCCAAGTTGTATGTATGTAATTTTATTGCTTTATACTACTGATTACTATACTATGACATAGATGAACATAGTTTAACTGTTTATCATTGGAAAGACACCTGAGTTGTTTTCAGTTTTTGACTATTTTGAAAAAAGTTTGTGTAAACATTCACAAACAGATTTTTACATGAACTTAAGACTTCAGACCAGCAAGTGGCATACTGGTTAAGATGTTGGCCTCCCACATGGTCAACTGTGGTTTGAGTTCCTAACCTGGTGGCTTAAATCTCACACTAGGTATTTGCATAATGTGTGTGTGCCCAAAATTCTAAGAGGAAAATGAAGAAGGAGGGATTACAGCTTGGCCATTGCCTCTGGAGAGTGATTTCTTGCTCTCTGTCTCTCTTATCTCTTTCTGTCTCACCAATGAATGCATGTACCCTGCAGTTAAAATCTGTAAAATAATAATAATAATTAAGACTTCATTTCTCTGGAATCAATGTGTCTAGGAGTGCAATCACTGGGTATTATGTTAGTTAAATGTTTAGTTTTTTAGAGAAAGTACTAATTGTTTTCTAGAGTGACAGTATCATTTTTATTCTTACCAGCAATTAAGTGACCTACTTCCTTTATCCTCTCCCAGCATTTAGTTTTGCCACTTTTTAAAATTTGTAGTCATTTGAATAGGTGTGTAGTTATATTTTCTTGTGGCTTTAATTTGCATTTATCTAATAACTAATGAAGTTGAACATCTTTTTATGTGCTTATGTACTCATTTGCTAAACCTTTCTCAGTAAAATATGTTTGTCTTTTGCCCATTTTCTAAAATAATTGTTTTCTTGGCTTATTTTTTACTGTTGAGTTTTGAGATTTCTTTGTATATTTTAGACATAAGCCCTTATCAGATACATAATATGCAAATAATTTCTTTCAGTCAATATTTGTCTTCTTTTCACAGAGAAAGTTTTCAAATTTTGATAAAGTCTAATTTGTCATTTCTTTCTTTTATGCATAATGCTTTTGATGTCAAGTCTAAGAACTGCTTTACTAGCCTTCAATCCCAAGGACTTGTTCTATATTTTTCCTAAAAATATTGAAGTTCTGTATTTTATATTTTAGTTTTTGAGTTAACTTTAGAATAAATGAGGCTTAAGTTCATGTTTTAATTAATAAACTTTTTCCTAATGAGTTCTCAATTGCTCATACATTATTTGCAGAAGGGCCATTCCTTCTTCGCTAAATTGCTTTTAGACATCTGTCAAAAAAAAATCTGTTAAATATGTGTGTGTATTTGTGTGTGTGTTCAGGTTCTCTATTTTATTCCATTTATCCATATGTCCATCCTTTCTCCAATACTAGAGAGACTTGATTACTATAGCTTTATATTAGGTCTTCACACTGAATAGACTGATTCTCACTTTTAAACTTCAAAATTATTTTAGATATTTTCATTCCTTTGCCTTTGTGTATAAATCCCATTTATACAAAAAAATTGTTAAGATGGTCAAAAGAATTGTGTTGAATTTGTATATAAATTTGAAAGGAATAGACATCTTTATTATGTTGACTCTTCCAACCCATGAACATAGTATATCTCTCCACTTAAGTACAATTTTTTCAGTGTCTAGCATCAGTACTTCACAGTCAATTCTGTACAATATATTTTAGATTTAAAATATTTTACAGAGTTTTTTCATTAATTGTAAATGGTATTGTATTTTCACTTACAGTATTCTCACATAGAGTTGACAGTGCCTGGAAATACAGTTCATTTTTGTGTGTCTACTTTATATTCTAAAGCTTTTCAGGACTCAGTAGATGTTTTTGTAAATTCCTTGGCATAATCTATATAGTCAATCATGCCATCTATAAATCGGGACAGTTTTATTTCATCCTATATGGTATATACCTTTTCAACAATAAGGAAAAGCACTTGCCTTTGACTATTTTTTAGAACTATTTATTTAATTTTATTTATTATTATTACCATAATTTTTAATTTTTCGATAGGACACATGCATTCAACAGAGAGAGACAGAGAAAGAGAGAAAAAGTGAAAAGAAGTCTTTTTGTTACTGCTGGGGGGGAGAAGGAGTTCTGATGCCCCTTCAGTCCTCTGCTGAAATCAACTTGGCTGCAAGAGGGGTGAGTATCTCATGTGCTTCCCACATGGCCTCCACATGACAGGCACCTCAGCACCTCAGGAGATGGGCATGTTATAATTCAGCAGAGCTGAATGTCTTGACTGTCCAAGAGCCCGCCTCCAAAATCACACCAGTAGGAGGGGGAAGGGTGCCTTGTGACTACTGTGCTGGCGAGAAATCCAGGCTTTCCTGGTAGTTTCCACTGACCCTGAAGGGATTGGGGGGTGACTTGTTTCTACCATCAGAGACAAAAATTTTGGCCCTGTACTTGAGCTTTACTGATACTAAGCAGCGAGGCAAGAGGTGGGGTTAGGCGTGCTTTATTACAACATGGTGAGTACAGAAGTCTAGCTTTCCCACTAAGCCTTTGCTCACATGAGTAGAGTGGATAACTATTTTCCTCTGGTCTCTTCTACAGTAAAACAGTTATTATCTAAAAGTTATCTGCCAACTTGCTGGTTGTTTCTTTTCTGATATTTTGACTAATGAGAGCAAGCTTTCCTTGGGTCTTTTCTTTTATCTGTACTTACTGGTTTTACTGAGTTCCCAGTTTCTTCAACCACAAGACTGAATTGTATTAGGAAGACAAAAAGCCCAGAAAACTAACCGCCATGGTATTCTTAGGGTACTGTACATCATAGCTGGTCCGCCTTTTTCTTTTTACTTTTCAGAGTCTCTTTATATTTGTTTTATATATAACATGCTTAAATTCTTATTGTACTTAATAGATTAGAGAAAGACATGCCTACTCAATCTTCCTGGAAGTAGATATCAATAGTACATTTTAATCATACTTAAAAAATTATAATAGAAGACCTGTCAGAAATTTCAAGAGAAATTCTATTTCCATTCTTGGAAAAATTTTATTTTTTATGAATATATTTTAAAATTTGTATATCTATGAAGAGAAAGAGTGAGAAAAGCAAAAGTAAATAGGAGATTTCAACAAAGTTTTATAAGATGGACTTCAGATGGATTTCTCAGAGAGAGAGAAGATATACCTTAGAGTACTAGTGTAAAGACAGTCAATTCAAACTGGAGGCTTCAAGAACTACAGAAAGTAACGAGGATTAAGGTACAAAGTTTCTGGGACAAGCAGATAGTGTAATGGTTACATCATTGGACTCCCATGTAGTCAACCATGGTTCGAATCCCAGATCCAGCAGCTTAAACTCATGCCAGGCATGTGTGCATGTGTGCCCAAGATCTTGAGAGGGAATGGAGGTAAAGGGATTGTGGCATGGCCATCACCCCCGGGGGTGTATTTCTACCTTTCTGTCTCTCTCTGTCTCTCCAGTAAGCCCATGTGCCCAATAGCAAAAATCTCTCAAGAAGAAAAACAAACAAACAAACAAAAAACAAACTAGTTGAAGTGAGACTGGTTACATAAAGAGCCATTAGACTTTGTGACCCATTTTATATCTCTCAGTATTCACTATTCAGGTTAGGTGGTACATTTTTACTGGAATAAAAGGATCAGAAGTCAGAGAAACAGGAAAATTGAATATGGAGATGATATCTAGTATCAAACACAGGTGAAAATGATGTCTGAATCTTGAACAGTTAGGTCCATGCTGATTCTTGTCTTGGCTTCAGTGTCTATGCAGTCAAATAGGAATTTCAGGTAGGAGATTGAAAGTTTCTTCATGGGGGGACAGAATGGCTATATATTCTAACACACTGGAGTCCTCCATGGAGGAAAAAAAAAAATCATGAATTACTTTCTGATCACACTGTCATTGGTATTGAATACACCACCCCTATTGCTTCTTGACTGTTTGGCTAAGATAAAGTGAATATACCACCTTAGAACTCTTGCTTCTCTTCTAAAAAATTATTTATTTATTTCCTTCATGTGAGAGGGAGAGAGAGAGAGTTACTCCCAATGGGGTCTTCATACCACAATCCACTTAACTACCAACTCAGGACTTCAAATAGACTTCTTAGTTTTTCATTCTTTGATATAAATAAAAATCCAGGAATAGCTGGCCATAAACTCAAATATAAAATAGCAATTCTAGAACAAAAGTAATGAGGGAACTGAAAGAAAGCATTTACAATGAAAGAATGGGAATACTTTTTAATCACAAATTTTAATAAATTTTTAGGAAAAAAACAGAAGTATTATTAACAAAAGAACCATCAGAGTAAAAGAAGAAGACTACAAAATTTAATGTCTTATAAGTATATAAAAATTAAAAATGTAAAGATTTGAAAGTTAATTGAAGAAATTTCTCAACAAGCAGAACAAAAAGATGGAAAAAAATGAATTTTTAAAAATTAAGTTAAATCATTGCTCTAAAAAGTACAACATCCAGCAAACAGAAGTCTTAGTAACTGAGAGGGAAAAGTAAATTAACAAAGAGATGACATAAGTAAAATTTTCCCAGACTGAAAAATAAGAATTTTCTTTTTGAAAACAATTTAGAGCTCAGTAAAAGAAAAATCATTTGAGAGACATCATAAATGAATTTCAGAAAGGCTGGGGAAAAAATCATTTTTTAATTTATATAAATATAATAGTAAAATAGTTTTTAAAAATGCTTAGAATTTAATTTAATCCTAATACCTTTGGTTAGATGGCAAAAGAATAGATATCTTACATGATTTCAAATATCTAATGTCTGATCAATTATACTTTGATTACTGAGAATACATGCAGATGTAATTAGTAACTTTTTTGGGATAATATTTGGAGGTCCAATACCTCAAGACAACAAGGGCCGAGACTGAATTTTGTATGTGCAGGTTTGTTGGGCAGTGCTTTCTGGAGTGGAGAGTGAGAAATTGGACTAGACATAGTAGAGGTCAAAGTTTAATAACAGAGTTGTAACAGAGACCTCATAACTCTCAGTGACATCAGGAGTTGGAATGGCTCTTCAGGGATAACTCAAATGAGGCAATGGTGTAACGTCTTTGTAACCACCCTCCCTTAACAACCAGTTCTTGGATGGCAGCTTACAGCAGGGAGAGGATAGGGTGTTTTCTTTGGCTGAGAACAATTCTTAGACACTGGCTCAGCTGGGAGCCATGTACAAGAACATTCTCTGAACCACGTAGATGTTATTTGTGTTATTTGAGAACATTAAACATAGAAATAAAATAAACAAATTTAAGACACTGATAGCTTACCCTGTGCTGTTACAGAAATAAATCTGATGGGACACTTTTTCAACCTTTTTTAGACCACCAATATCTCCCAAAATAAATCATCATAAGATAAAAATCAAGCAAAAATTTAGGAAAATGAAGAAGTATATGAACATTAAAAGTAGCCAACAAATGCACAAAAGAGGGAAGAATTGCATGCACAAAAAAAGGACAATCGAAAAAGATCATGAAATAATATTTTAAATTATTAAGGGCATAAATGAAAGAATAATAAGGATATAAGACTATTTTTTAAAGAATTATTTATTTTATTTTATTTATTATTACTATCATTTTTAAATTGGCTATAGGGCATGTGTACTCACCAGAGAAAGGGGGAAAGTGAAAAAACAAGCTGCCAAGTCCAGGACTCAAACCACAGTTGCCCATGTGGGTGTCCTTAACCACCATGCCACCATATGGTCCCTAAGCTATCAAAGACTATTACTATATTAATATTAAAAAGAATTTTGAAAAAAGATCTTAACAAACCTATAAAGGAAACATGATATTGTAACAAAAAGGAAACAGAAAGAATAAAAGTAGAATTTTAGAAATAAAATGATATGAAATGAGGAAAAAGATCTGAATTGTTTAATTAATTAGTAGACTAACTATGATTCAGGATAGAAGTAGTAAGTTAGAAAATAAATTAGAGATAATTACTCATAATGTAACAAAGAAATAAAGATTTGAAAATTAGTAAAGATTGGTTAACATGAATGATAGTAAGGTGGTTCAATATGAATTTGATAGTATTTCTGTAGGAAAAAAGGGAGAAAAGCAATCATTAAAGGAATGATGGCTAAAAAATGTCACAAAACTGAAGAAAAGCAGTGGCTTTCAAATAAAAGAGTTACATCTAGTCTTTAAAGTGGGAAATTAATATAAAGGTAAGTTTAGAAATGTTAACATGAACCATAGAACATTAAAAACAGAGATGTTAAAGGTATCAAGGGGAAAAAAAGATAGATTACAAAAGAATGACAGCAGAGCAGACAGCAACCACAGAAATAAAGTTAATAAATTTGGGGGTCAACCTGTGGCCTGGTGGTTAAGGAAGTTGGATCCTACATAGTTGATTATGGTTCAAACTTTGGTACTGTGGCTTAATAAACACGCTGGACATATGCAGTTGTGTACCCAACATCCTGGTGGGAAAGAGAAATGGAGGACAAAGGATTACAGGCTGACCATGCCCCATTGTGAGTGTTTTCTCTCTCTTGCTCGCTCTCTCTCCCTCAGTCTCTGGTGACCACACGTGCCCTCTGGCAATTAAAGAAAAAGAAGAATATTTATACATAGGCATAAATATGTGTGTGTGTTCCCCAATTCTTACTAACTGCTTGTAGTTAAATATAAAAATAAAAACAGTTAAAATTGTAACAGAAAATATAAAAGAATATATTTAAGATACTGATGTAGAAAAAATATTCTAAACAAGAAATAAGACATACAGAGGAAAAATATTAATATGATTATGTTAACACATGAAAACTTCCATCTAGATTCTCATCACCACTGTTATGATAGTGTGAGGAGCTCTGTGAATTTCTTTTTCAATGAAACTGGTGAAAAAAGAAGCTCAGCCATTTTAAGTCTTTAAAAATGGCTCTACGTGTATTCAAAAAATAAACAGACAATGATTCAAGAAAACCTACTAAAACCTGGTAAGAACTTGGGTAGTATCTGGTATTTGAAAGAAAGTCTATGTCCTCTCTTCTTCCTTTCTGCTCAGCAAAACAGAAACTTCTACTCCAAACTGATAATCTTTTCAACTCTAGATATACTGAGAGATAAGTTAAACGTGTACATGAGAGCTGATATGGATATAGATATGGATATTAATAAAAGTGGAAGAGTGTGGGAAGGTTATACAAAGCTTTCAAATACTGATTACTTTTGAGGAAGAAATGGCAGAAAGTGCACAAAACACGCTATTATATATAAAGCCCTATTTTATGTGCACCCTGTTTCTTTTCCTTAAATCAAATAGGGAAAAATACCAACAGTTTAAAAAAGCTGAGTCTGTGTGATATAATGAATAGTTTCATATTTAAAAAATTAGTCCCTATTTTGCTGTATTTCAGGAACTACTTCAAAGTGGAAGAGAGAAAATGCATTTAAGAGACAAAAATCAAATGCCAAAATCAGAAGAGAGAATATATATCATCTCATGTGATCATGTGAAATCTGTAAAACTCAATGAAGGGAAACATCTCTGCAGAATTTTCAGCTATGAAATAATCAGTTATAACATGCTTAGTTGTTAATTCTATATTTAAAATATATTTTTAAATTCTCAAAATTATATAAACTCAAGTGACCAGTGAGTTATGATATGGAGCTCTCATTAAATAAGCGTTGAAGAAAATATGAACCTTTAATTTAACAAGAAAGACTATCAGGTTTGAGTCCAAACATTTTAAGGATTGTCATGTGGAAGATGGTATTTTAAGTTAAGTGTTTACAATGTTAACTTAGAAAAGAAATGGATGTGAATTTGAAGATAATAGACTTTACCTTAGTATCATTTAGATTGGCTTAAAAGTAACGGCAATTTTGCATTGTTGAAATTTGCTCTTCGATATTGGACAGATTCTTAAATAAATGCGGTTGTATTATATATCATTTTAATGTGCACTTCTTGCTTTCTGTTTTTTTGCTAATGATTTATTACTTGTTGCTTATTTTATATGTATTTTAAACTATGGAAATGATATTAGACAAAAAGGAAATTGGAGAAGTTTTCTTTTTCGAGTTCAAAAATGGGTCGTAAAGTAGTGGAGACAACTCGCAACATCAACAGTGCATTGGCCCAGGAACTGCTAACAAATGCACAGTGCAGTGGTGGTTCAAGAAGTTTTGCAAAGGAAACAAGAGCCTTGAAGATAAGGAGTAGAGTGGCCCACCATTGGAAGTGACAACGAATTGAAATCAACAAAGCTGATCCTCTTACGACCACATATCTACATGAGAAGTTGGTGAAAAACTCAATGTCAACCCTCCTACCATCATTAGGGATTTGAATCAAATTGGAAGAGGTGAAAAAGCTGGATAAGGGCCTTAAGACCTGACTGAATTTTTTTTAAAGTGTTGCTGTTTTGAAGTGCCATCTTCTCATATTCTACGCAACAACGAGCCATTTCCCTATCAGATCATGACATGAGATGAAAAGTGGATTTTATTGGTGAACCAGCAATGGCCAGCTCAGTGATTGGACTGAAAAGAAACTCCAAAGCACTTCCCAAAGACAAACGTATACCAAAAAAAGTCATGGTCACTGTTTGGTGGGGTCTGATCCACTAGAGCTTTCTGAATCCTGGTCAAACCATTATATCTGAGAACTACACTTGCTCAACAAATTGATGAGATGCACAGAAAACTGCAACACCCAAAGCTGGCATTGGTCAACAGATAGGGCCCACTTCTTCATGATGATACCAAACCACATGTCACACAACCAATGCTTCAAAAGCTGAATGAATTGGGCTACAAAGTTTTGTTTCATCTCCTGACCTCTTCTTGCCAAACAACTACCACTTCTTCGAATACTTCAACAACTTTTTGCCGGAAAAATGCTTCCACAACCAGCAGGATGCAGAAGATGTTTTCCAAGAGGTCATCAAGTCCCGAACACAAATTTTTATGCTACAGAAATAAATGAATTTATTTCCCATTGCCCAAATGTGTTGATCATGATGGTTCCTATTTTGAATTTCAAAAAAGTGTTTGAACCTAGTTATAGTGATTTAAAACTCATGGTTGAAATCATAAATTGCCTTTGCACCAATATAAAGAAGAAATAGTGAATAAAGAAAACTGAGACTAGGACCAGTAGATGGTGTAATAGTTTTATCGCTGGACTCCCACATAGTTGACCATGGTTTGAGACCTGGACCCAGAGACTTGAAACTCACAATGGGCACATGTGCAAAATTCCAAAAGGAGAGTGCAGGAGAAGAGATTGTGACGTGGCCATTGCCCCCTGGGGACTGATTTCTTGCTTTCTGTTTCTCCGTCTCTCTCTCTCTGGTGAACGCACAGCCAAAAACTCTCAAAACAAAACAAAACAACCCAGAAAGCTGAGACTAAGAGTTGTACACACAATGAAACAGTCCACTTTACAGAGTATTTACTTTCCATCACTGGAAGTGTTAATTGCAAAAGATAGTCTGTTTGCAAAACATTTCTATGCTGGTTGGAGATTAACTTAACTTCAGTGGCCTCTAAGAGTTTTTGTTTTGTTTTTCTAGCTGAGGGCTTTGTGACTTATTTACTTATTTACTAGAACTGGACTATTCTCATTAAACAAAACAGAAGTAAAAAATAAATACTATTTTCAAGTCTCACAGGTTCCCTTTGAAAGCTGGGAATATGCCTTCATGTCACCATTTTTTAGTACCATTTCCAAACATTCCAACAGTCAGTAAATATCTTTAGATACCAGAGAGTCTCAGTGTTTCAAATGACTTTGGACACCACCTCTTGATAAAAGCAAAGTCAAATGCCAGGTGGGAAGTTCAGGTATTGGGGTAGTTTGTTTGATATGAACTACATGGCAACTCTAGGTAAGACTGAAGCTATTAATTTATTGCAAGCTTATAAAACAATGCTTTATAGATTAGATAGATAGGTTGTAATGAAAACCACTTTTCCAATTCTGCCAATTGCCTGAAACCTAGCTTATTTTGCTGGGAAACTCAGGTACAGGTTGATGCTGCAGCTGGTCACCAGCGATCTCTGTTTGTAGTGGGTGACTGCCGCCTTCACGTATTTCCAGTGGGTGGTTAGGAAAAGATTTGCAAAATGCTCTTTGCTTCCCCACTATTTTAAAGACAATTACAGTGGGGGTGCCCAGGATGGAGTTTCCAGGACAGCATTTCATGGATCGTTGCTCCAGTCCCACTTACTGGTACAGGAACACTCTTCTTGTTTTCTGTCTCTCTTCACTGTGGGAATTCAGCTTTCGTGCCAAATATGGACAGTGCATGCTCTGAACACCAAGAAAACTCAGAATGTCCCAATTTACAGGGGGTTCTGGCTTCCACAAGATAGTACACCACACTTAAATGTTTAAGAACATTATAGTGAATATCTCTCCCTTTTTAGATCCGTTTATTAAAATATGAGCCAGGGAGAAAGACATAAAAGGCAAAAAAAATTGCATTATGCTTTTCAGAGCAAGTAACACTTCATCATATTTCTATATTTCTATTAATGTGAAACAAAGTTTCTTTTTTTCGAGAGATTTTTGCTGATATAGGATACGTGCACTCACCAGAGAGACAGAGAGAGAGAGAGAGAGAGACAGGAAGCCAAAAGTCAACCCCTAGGTGGGGTGACCATTCCATAATCCCTTCTGATTTTTGGCATGTGCATACTTGTGCCTGGTGTGAGTTTCAAGCGGCCGGGTCTAGAACTCAAAGTGTGGTCAGTCACACGGGAATCCAACAACTCCCATTACACCATCTGCTGGTCCCTAAGCTATTTTTTACAAATATTTTATGACTATATTATTCGATCTGGTAACCACTAAAAAAAATGCTGTAATTGAGCACTTGAAATATAACCATTGAAGCTGAATATCTCAATATTCTTTAGTTTGTTTAATTTTTGCTTGTTTTTGTTTTTGCTATAAGAGGCATGTACTTGCCAAACAGTAAGAGAGAGAGAGAAAGAGAGATATGATCCCTCAGGGGAGATGGCCATGCTGCAATCCCTTCTCATCTTGTCTCTCCTCTTAAGATTTGGTGTGTGGGGAACCAGCAGTTAGCGTAATGGCTATGTCGCTGGACTCCCACGTAGTCGACCGTGGTTCGCGTCTCGGACCCGGTGGCTTAAAACTCACGCCGGGCGCGTGTGCGTGCGTGCCCAAGATCCCGAGAGGAGAATGGAGGAGAAGGGATAAGGGATTGCGGCGTGACCATCTCCCCTGGGGGGTGATTTCTCGCTTGCTGTCTCTATGTCCTATGTCTCTCTCTGTCTGTCTGGCGAGCGCACGTGCCCTATGACAAAAATCACTCT
>NW_006159617.1:3806768-3826236 GCF_000334495.1 Tupaia belangeri chinensis | reverse complement strand
CTGGGGGGATGGTCACGCCGCAATCCCTTCTCCTCCATTCTCCTCTCGGATCTTGGGCACACACGCCCAGCGTGAGTTTAAGTCACCAGATCTGGGACTCGAACTGCAGTCAACTACGTGGGAGTCCAGCGACATAGCCATTATGTTAACTGCTGGTTCCACCAAGAACAGAATGCTAATCAAAATTAGATGTGCTTGGGACCAGCAGTTAGCGTAATGGCTATGTCGCTGGACTCCCACATAGTCGACCCCAGCTCCTGTCCCAGACCAGGCAGCTTAAACTCACGCCAGGCGCCTGTGCGTGCGTGTCCAAGAGCCCAAGAGCCCAAGAGGAGAATGGAGGAGAAGGGATTGCGACATGACCATTCCCCCTGGGGGGTGATTTCTCGCTTTCTATCTCTCTGTCTCTGTCTTTCTGGTGAGCACAAGCGCCCTATAGCAAAAACCTCTCCAAAAAAAAAAACAAAAAATTAGATGTGCTCTTAAGTGTAAAATACAAAATGGATATTAAAAATTTAGTAAGAAAAAAGATAGTATTTCTCATTACTAAGTTTTGCATTAATTGCATGTTACCATCTTACATGTATTTGAATAAACAAAATATATTTGATGAAACATTGGTAAATAATCTCACATATAAAAAATTGAATGTGTCTAATAGAAAACTTTAACACATGACTTATTTCTGTTGGGCAGTGCTGGTGATAACATTGACTATCTTTCTGTCTCTCTATCTGTATCTTTAACTCTATCATCTCTCCACCCTACCACTCTTGGTAAAACATTTTAAGGCAGTTGATAACCATATGTATATCAATTTGACAATGGTAATAAAATATTTTAAAAATCAAAAGTCAAAAGGGAAACAATAATACGAAGTCACTAAGATAATATAATTACTTTAACAATGAATGCATCAGTGTAAAGATTGAAGTTCTGAAACACCATGGTATCTTGAGAAATCAAAAGAATTATAAAGTCTGTGTATTGATTTAATCATCTGGTGTTATTCATCACACCGTTACTACGTGTTAGGATGAGAAATTTCTGAATCTTTTCTGGATGACAGTTGCATTCACCACATATAGACCAATTATGATTATTCTTTTTAGCTGCATTCTCCGGCGGACTAAGGACCCTTCTGTTGAGACCTTACACTTCATTTTTGAGGAAATGAAACACTCTCTCATGTTATTGGGTCATTGAGAAGGTCATGACACTTTTTTTTTTTGGTAGAGGTTTTTGACTTTGGCATGTGTGGTTGCTAGAGAGACAGAGACAGACAGTGAGAAGAAAAGTGAGAAGTCACCTCCCTAACCCCCCTAGGTTGATGGTCACACCACAATCCCTTCTCCTCTATTCTCCTCCCAGGATCTTGGGCATATTTGCACGGATGCCCAGCATGAGTTCCAAGTCAGCGGGTCTGAGACCCAAACTGCAGTCAGCCATGTGGAAGTCCAACGACATAACTGCTATGCCATCTGCTGGTCCAGTCATGATGCATTTTTGCATTAAAAAAAATGTCACGACTTTTCGGACAACCTCATATTTTCATCATTGTGGTAATAATTCCCTAGCGGGGAAGCTCTGGCTGTGGAGTAATTTGGGAGATGTGGATGAGTGTGTGTTCTAGAGCAGGAGGCACTGCATGGAAACAGGCAGCACTGATGCTTTTAAATTTCAAGATTTGGGTCCCAAATCAGTAAACCTGGAGCATGGCTGTGGAAAGCTTGTATCCCTAGCCATCCCTGGAACTAGCATTTGATTCACTCAACAACAGCATAAGAAGGATGAATGGAGAACACAAGCTATGAGTTTATACTGCTTGTGCCAGGTCTCTGCTCCTCTGTCACTTGTGTAAACTTGGAACAACTTGTTAATGCCTAAAGTGTGAATTGTCGGGACCAGCAATTACCATAATGGCTATGTCACTGGACTCCCCTGTAGTTGATCAGGGTTCGCATCCTGAAACCGATGGCTTAAAACTCAAGCCAGGCATGTGTGCATGCGTGCCCAAGATCCCAAGAGGAGGATGGAGGAGAAGGGATTGTGGTGTGGCCATCCCCCCGGAGGGTGATTTCTCGCTTTCTGTCTCTCTCTGTCTTTCTGGCGAGCGCATGTGCCCTTTAGCAAAAACCTCTCCAAAAAGTAAAAAATAAACAAAAATAAAGTGTGAATTGTAAGACAAGCTGTTTTGTAGGGTTTTCATGTGGTTGATAAGATTGTGCTTATATGGAGCCTGGACAAGTGCCTGGCACACTGAAAGCCATCAATAAGTGGTAGCTGTTCCTACTGGTCTTCTCTTACCATCTCTGGATTTCAGTGGCAGTGAAAATGGAAATTTGTGACTTAATAACAGTGGCATAAAGTGACCATACATCCCAACTCTACTTGGTACTGAGGAGGTTCTGCATAAATTGCAATTAAGAAAATAGTTACACTCTCTGTTCTCATACTATGTAAGGGCCATTGTAGGCTACTGGTAATTAAATGTGGAATGAAACATAGGATTAAAATGCAAAGTTATGCATGCAATAGTAGGGGCTTGCAGTGTGCTCTGGGAGCACCTTTGAGAACGTCTCACCTAGATCCAGAGTCTGAGAAGGGTTTCTAGAGGAAACACACCTGAACTGGGGATTGATGAATTAGTGTGAGTTAGTCACATAAAGACCTGCCAGTGGAAAGAGTTTCTAAAAAAAAAAAAAAATTAAATCTCTGTGAAGGACTGGAAGTGAGAACATGAGGTATATATAAAACTGAAGGAAATGTGTGTATAGGTGGGTAATTGTGCTTAGCTGATGGAAAATAATGAAGCATAGACATTCTCGGGAAATAGATCAGCAATGCTGAAGACATTTCTAACCTGCATCGACATATGCTGGAGAAAATAGATTGTATCAGTTTGGTAGTAAATTGACTTTTGTAGAGAAACTTGATAATCTCTATCCATATGTAATATAAATATATATATATATAATATATATTTTTTTATATTTGATTCAAGAAATTGACTTTTAAAAATTTGAGGTTGTAAGGAATCGATCTTGTGTGAATGTAGGAGAGATGGAGAGAAATGAGCACCAGTTCCTGCGGCAGAAGCCTGCAGTGCCTGTAGAGAACCTGTCGTGATACCTGAAGAGGTGGGCAGGTCTTTAATGGGAAAGGTCAGTGAAATTTCCAGCAGGGGGTTTCTGTTTGTCCTACTGAGGAGCCTGAATCTGATTACAAGTGGAACAGGAAGCCGAATATGTGATTTCAAATAGGGCAAAGACCATTCAGCTTTTAAATTGTTTAAAGATCACTCTGGCCCAGCTTCATGGTATAGCAGGAAGGCAGCGTTCAAGCTATGTCAGATCAATGTGGAACATCGTGGCTCCAGTTCTTGCTCAACCTATACACACTGTCTACTCACTATCCTGACCTGCTTAGAGGTCCGTTGTGGGGAGGGGAGGACTATGGCATGAAACCTGTAGTGATTGCTTATCTCTTAGTCTCTCACGTTCATGCAATCAATCAATAAATGTAAAGAGAAAAGAAAAACGGGACCAGCAGTCAGCGTAATGGCTACATCGCTGGACTATCATGTAGTCGACTGTGGTTTGAGTCCTGGACATGGTGGCTTAAACTCACACCCAATGCATGTGTGTACATGACCAAGATCCTAAGAGGAGAATGGAGGAGAAGGGATTGCAGCGTGGCCATCCCCCCTGGGGGTGATTTCTCACTTTGTCTCTCTGTCTCTCTCTTTCTGGCGAGTGCAGGAGCCCTGTAGCAAAAACCTCTCCAAAAAAAAAGAAAAGAAAAAAAGAAAAAGATCCTCTGAATACATGTACAGAATAAATTAGGTGTGAGAGAAGAGAATGTACATAAATAATTCTTGAAGGAATTTTGTGCAATGCTAAATAAACTAGAGCTCATTTAGTTGTATCAAAAATCATCTAAACTTCTCCAAAGGAAACATGCTTTATCACTAGAACATAACCTCTCAAGTCTGCCTTCTGTCTGAATTACTAACTCTGTGAACTTTGAAAACTATCATTTTGTACCTCTGTCATAACAGTTATTTATTTATTTATTTATTTATTTATTTATTTATTTATGAGAGATTTTTGCTATAGGGCATGTGCGCTCGCCAGACAGACAGAGAGACAGAAAGTGAGAAATCACCCCCGGGGGAATGGCCACACTACAATTCCTTCTCCTCCATTCTCCTTTCGGGATCTTGGGCACGCACGCACACGCGCCCGGCGTGAGTTTAAGCCACCGGGTCCGGGACTCGAACCGTGGCCGACTACATGGGAGTCCAGCGACATAGCCATTATGCTAACTGCTGGTCCCATAACAGTAATTTATTCAACTCTAAAATGTATAAGGTAAGGTAGCTACCTATTCAATTACATTAAATACTACATTCTAATATAAACTGAACAAACGATAATATTTCAGAATGTTGAAGCTGAAACAGAAATATACACAATCTATATTGAGAAAACCTCCAAATATAAAATTTTGTATTATTAAACTATATCTAAAACATTTATTAAATACATATACCAATAAATAAAAAAAATTTGAGGACGAAAAAAGGCAATTATTTTTTTCAGGAAACCTACATCTGATGTTTGTCAGATTAGAGTGGGTTCTTCGGAGCTCAAAATTACCACCAATGAATATTGTCTTTAGTAAACATTTTTTTCCCTTGCTTAGTCGGTTGCCAATGGAAACATCTGTGTGGAGGACTCAGTTTATTCAAATTTCTATTTTTTTTGTACAAGTCTTCAAAGAATAGGTTTGGCCTTCTTTTCTCTGATTAGTTTCCAAAATAGCAGTTGAAATTGAAATTATCATCAGCTCTTATCTGCTCCTGCTAGATCCATCAAGGAAAGATGAGGTAGAAATGTAGGAACCAGGTATAATTTTTGGCGTTCCTTGGATAACCCCAATGGTAAGTCTATTCCTAAAGGGTGACAAAAGCCCATTTCTCCTTAAGGTGAGTGTATTGAATCAAGTTCTATTTTGTGTCCATAGCATTTGTTCCTCATTCAATCCCACTTGTCTATACTATGTGTAACTAGATAAGATAATTCAGTTTAAACACCGAATTCCACAGTGTAATTTACTAAAATACTGTATGCTTTTTCCTTTCCCTATTTACTTTCTCTTACCTAAGCTTTGTCTGCACTGATCCCAAACCGTCTAAGATTGATATATCTGTATACAGTTAGCCAGTTTGAGGACTGGACTTTATCTTTCAGTTTTTACAACAGGCAGCTGAAAAACAAGGAGACAAAGCAAACAGATGGTATCACCGATTTCTCATTACTGCTAATAACTTTTAACATCATCCTGTTAGTAGCCTGGAATTTTTGAATATGGTTCTTTTTTCTCCTGTTTCCCTATAATGAATAAAAGTCACAAGTGAAGTTTAGCTTAAGAAATGACTCAAGCTAATAATTACAATAGGCCCACATTGCCCTTATTCTAAAACTACTATATTCACAATTTATAGTTTTGCCTAGAACATTCTTACTTTCCAAGCCACATCACAGAGATGTCAGAGGATGGAGAACGGTGCCATCTGTCAGTCCCTGGAGCCGTCATCAAATGGTGGTGATGCAAGTCCAAGTGTTTTTGGCTGAAATAGGGGAAATTCACAGAAACAGATTTTTTTCTTCATTTTGGTTTTCATGTTTTTGAGCTCAGGAGCTTCAAAGGAAATGTAAGAAAGCATGAAATCATGCAAAATGAAATGATGAAAAATTCTGTCCAAACTAGCATACACCGAAATCAGCAAGTTATCACATAGACGGAAAAGTTTTCTAAGATGAGCACGGTCTTCTATTTTGTTTCTCTTTCTCTCTCTCCAGCATTTCTTGCTCTCCTTATTTGACAGCCTTCTCTCCATCACTTCCAAGAAGTTCAAACTCAAGGGAACCAGCAGTTAGCGTAATGGCTATGTCGCTGGACTCCTACGTAGTCGACCATGGTTCGCGTCCCGGACCCGGTGGCTTAAAACTCACGCCGGGCGCATGTGTGTGCGTGCCCAAGATCCCGGGAGGAGAATGGAGGAGAAGGGATTGCGGCGTGACCATCCCCCATGGGGGGTGATTTCTAAGATGAGCACGGTCTTCTATTTTGTTTCTCTTTCTCTCTCTCCAGCATTTTTTGATTTCCTTATTTGACAGCCTTCTCTCCATCACTTCCAAGAAGTTCAAACTCAAGAAGACTGTATTAAGGAGGCTGTGTGGAATTACAGGGAGGTTCTGATACCTTTACAAGATGCCCAAGAGAGTCAGGCTCAGAAACATTAGCAGAGTGAAAATTAAAGCAGCATTTTATTAATATATGAACCAGACTTGAAACCTCTCATGGAGGCCTACTTAGTAAAAGTTGGTTTATAGCAAAGACTTTGTGCTTGAGACTCAACTATGGCTTCATTTCCATCCCTCTAGACTTCTGTATTTTTCACTCTTCAAATTTAAATTCTGTGAGAACATCAGGTTTCAGAGAAAGTTATGGTGCAAACTATGAACCATGTCAGGAAAGTAGAGCTAGGAAATTCAAGAATCTCAAGAGCTTGACCCACAAGATCTCTTTACTACATGGACTCTGAAATCACATAAGACAGAACACAACCTAGATTTAGGTTCTTTGAGACACTTCACCATGCTCCCTTGATCTGTGGCCCAAACACTATTTGAACCATTAAATTAGCCACTTGTCCTATTCAGGGTGGGTAGAAAAATTAGAAAAGGAGAGGAGCATATGAGTAACCAGTTTGAAAGAGCAAGAATTTTCATTTTTTAGAATACAAGGGACTTTAGAAAATTTATGGAAAAATAAAATTAAAGTGTGAGGTTGTTTTGGTGATTTTTTTTATAGTCTTTGCATAATATGCATTCTTCTGGATATTTTGAAGTCCCCTCCTATGCCACTTTATATTTAGACTAACATCCAGCAAGAAGTGGTAGTAGTGCTGTTAATCTCCAAAAATCTATCCGTCTGTCCAGCAAGATGGAAAATACACTCTGGAAAATATATTCAGACAAGTAAATTATCTCAATGTGAATTATTTAAAGTTTCAGGTTTTTAAACAGAGATTTTAAAGGGATTGTTATGTTCAAGCAGCATTAATAACATGAAATAAACTGATTATAAAACAGTCTCAATTTTTGAACCACACCTTTAGAAACACTGCTAGAGATCCTATCAAGGGGTAAAATCTCTTTCCCCATCTATTAAATCTAGGCAGACTGGGACCAGCAGTTAGTGTAATGGCTGTGTCGCTGAACTCCCATGTATTCGACCCCGGTCTGAGACCTGGACTGATAGCTTAAACTCATGCCGGGTGCATCTGCATGTATGCCCAAGATCCTGAGAGGAGAATGGTGGAGGAGAAGGGATTGTGGCGTGACCATCTCCACCTGGGGAGTGATTTCTCACTTTCTGTCTCTCTGTCTCTCTCTGTCTTTCTGGTGAGTACACAGGCGGCCCTACAGTAAAAACCTCTCCAAAGAAAAAAATCTAGGCAGGCCATGTGACGTGCTTTGGCCAATAGGAAGCAGTAGAAGTCATGATATGCCAATTCCAAGCTTAAGCCCTAATAGGCTTTTATGTCTCCACTCAGCCTCAAATTGTGCTACCCATATGCAAACAAACCCAGGCCAGCCATCTGGAGTATGAGGAATTCACTGAGGAGAGCTGAGTCATTTCAAGTGAAGCCATGTTAAACCAACCAGCCTGTAGCTGACCCAGAGTATCCCAGTGATGGTGAGCGCACGGGCCTTATAAACAAGCCCAGCTGAGATCAACCAAACCAAGCCCAGATCAAAAGGATGACCTAGATGATCCATAGACTTGAGAGCAAAAATAAATGCTTACTGCTCCATGTCACTGTTGTGTAGTATTATCTAGGTACACTATGATGGCAAAAGATGAGTGATACAACCAGACTGAACACTGTTGTCAAGCAAAGCAAACTAGAATTACATTGTGTTCTGTTTTGGTTTTGTTTGGTTTTATTTTAATTCTCTTTAGGGCAAATGTACTTACCAGAGATAGAGAAAGTAAGAAAGCAAGCCTCAGGTCTGGGACTTGATCTGCTGTTGGCTATGAGGGAGTCCAGCACTTAAACCACCACGCCATCTGCTGGCTCCAACTAGACTATATTTATGATGCCATATGCCAGATCTTGGAAAACTGGTGAAATCTGGAAATTATCTGGATCAGTTTACACAGATTTTGTGTTTTGTGCCTCTGACTTTAACATACTATATTCCTAGAGATGATCAGGGTTGCTGTTTCTTCTGTTTATAATACTTATCTTGTTTTTCCTCTTTCATGCTTAACTCATTCTTTAAGATACAGGACAAGATGTCAACTACTCTACAAGACTGACCTGTAACTCACAGAAATAGTTAAATCCTCCTTCTCTTGGTTTACGGCGCATACCTGTCATTTATCTCTTAAAAGAGGACCAGCAGGGACCAGCAGTTAGCATAATGGCTATGTTGCTGGACTCCCATGTAGTCGACCTTGGTTTGAGTCCCGGACCTGGTGGCTTAAACTCACGCCATGCGCATGTGCATGCGTGCCCAAGATCCCAAGAGGAGAATGAAGGAGAAGGGATTGCAGCGTGGCCATCCCCCCTGGGGGGTGATTTCTCGCTTTTGGTCTCTCTGTCTCTCTCTGTCTGTCTGGTGAGCGCACGTACCCTATAGCATAAAAAAACCTCTCCAAAAAAAAAAGAGGACCAGCAGATAGCGTAATGGCTATGTCACTGGACTCTCACGTAGTTGACCATGGTTTGAGTCCAGGACCCAGTGGTTTAAACTCACGCCAGGCATGTGTGCATGCATGCCCAGGATCCCAAGAAAAGAAGGGATTGTGGTGTGACCATCTCCCCTGGGGGGGAGGGGAGATGATTTCTCACTTTCTGTCTCTCTGTCTCTGTCTTTCTGGTGAGCACATGCTCCCTATAGCAAAAACCTCTAAAAAAAAAAAAAAAGAAAGAAAAAGAGAATATAGTGCCACATTAGTAAAATGTGATATTCTACAGTGCTGGCCCATATACAGGGGTTCTGAATTTGCATCCGAGGCCTTTTTGAGTCTGCAGGGCATAAGCGTGTAGATTGTGATCTCAAGACCCTGTTGGAGATGCTCTCTCTCTGCCTCTCTCTCATCTCTGTTGCTCATAGAAGATATTTAAAAGCTTTAAAAACATGTATGTAGCAAGTAGAACCAGTGCATCCACTTTGATCTCTCTTCTTCACTTCAATTTACCATAACTTTCACAATTACCGTTCTTTGGAATTAGCTCTCACAAGGTCTCTGTTTATGAACAAGTCACCCATTTGAGGAAGATTTAGAAGTCCTTTTATCTCCTTTGACTGCTCTGTACACTTATAGACAACTGGACTGCCTTAACTTTCTGAAACAGCTCTTATCATATAAAATTATAACTTGGCTTTTATATCTGTTCATTTTTATTGATCTCTTTCACCCATCTCCCACTGCAGTCAGTGAGGGCAGAAACCTTGTATTTTTTTTTTTTTGTCTTACTATGATATATTCCATGCCTACCACAGTGAATGCTGGGCAGAGAGTAGGTGCTCAATAAATACTGCCGCATGAATGAATGCGGTTGTCACCTATCACATTATATGAAAATTATTTCTCTACATTTTCTTACCCTTAGATGACAAGTCTCAAATGGCAAAGGAAAAGAATAATTCTGTACCTGGAATGCCTAGCTCATGGCTTGAGTTTTAGTAAGAATAACAGCTAACATTTATCATAATAAGCATTTGTACTATTTTAAGATCTATATATGTACTATGTAATCCTCCAATTACCTGTAAAATACAGAAATGTTCCTCATTTTACAAAGGCAAATGAGGCACTAGAAACTTCACAAATATTTATTAAATTCAACTATGTATTTTTGCATCAAATATGAAGAAAAACAAAGAAAAATTAATAGCTGGAACTTTCTCAGTGTGATGACAAACCTCATTCTTGCCCATTGCTGGGACTATGCTGTGCTAAGTAGTCTCTTCATTCCACTAGCCAAGATTTGTAGAAGTTGGTTCTGTTTTCTTAGTTTCTTTACCTGGCCTTAATAAGAATGCCTGTGCCAGCAGATGATGTAGTAGTTATGACCCTGGATTCCCACATAGTTGACCGTAGTTCAAATCCTGGACCAGTGACTTGAAAATCATGCTGGTCTACTGTGCATGGGTGTCCATGGTCCCGGAGCATTAAGGAGAAGGAGTTGCAGAGTGGCCATCTCCCCAGGTGGGTGATTTCTCGCTTTCCCTCTCACTATCTCTGTTATTGTCTCTCTCTGTCTCTCTGTCTTTCTCTCTCTCTCTGGCCCCCTAAAGCAAAAAAAAATCTCTCTAAAAACAAACAAACAAAAAAGAATGCTTGGGCAGAGCAGAGGAGTCTCCCCTCCAGAAGGTTAGTGGGGGCTCTGCCTTCCCAGTGGACTGGTGGGGTCAACCGACAGCTGAGTGTGGGAGGGAGCCATTGCTTTTCTGAGTTGCTCTTTCATAGGCTCTGTCCCATGATTGCCATGGGCATGGAAATCAACGAGAACTTGCCCACCAGAGAAACATGAAGAAAACTCAGGAAATTAGCAAGGGAAAAAGAAACGAGTGTAGTTTGACTACTTCTCAGAGAAAGCAGAAGGACTCTGAGATCAGGCCACATAAGTAGAAGGGCCACTAATGAGAAGTCCATGCAGACCAGAGAAAAATGATGCCTGGCTGTTTGGAACACCTGAGTGCTACTGCCAACTGGGTGCGTCATAAACTCTTAGAGATTTTGTAGAGTGAACAGCCATTACATGTTATAACTTATTCTTATAAAACTGTCTGTTTTAAACTTTACCTTTCTGTCTGATTTAGTGTGACATTTTAGAGCCATTTTTTGACGAATAAAAAACTGGCCACGAATGAAAAAAAAAAAAAAAAAAGAATGCCTCGTACCCTTTGCATGCTCAAATTGTGTATCTATGAAAATGAACTTCCTCTTTTTTAACCATCTACTGTTCTTACTGACATCTTCTGCTATCACTTCAAGATCTGTTCCCTGCCGTCCTCTTAATCCAATCCCTGACACACAAAAATATTAATTAGCTAATGAACAAATTACACTTTAATTTCCTAGAAATAGACTTTCTCGACCATCAAAAGACAAAACAAAACAAAAAACGAACTCTTCTTTCATGTTTCATGACATATTTTGCTGTTTCTTGTGTATAAAGATAGTAAGTGACAATCCAAACTATACCGTTTTGTTTTGTTTTGTTTTGTTTTTTTTGATAGAGGTTTTTGCTATAGGACGCATGCACTCGCCAGAAAGACAGAGACAGAGAGATAGAAAGTGAGAAATCACCCCCTGGGGGGTGGTCACGCCACAATCCCTTCTCCTCTATTCTCCTCTTGGGATCTTGGGCACTTCCTCTATTCTCCTCTTGGGATCTTGGACCTTGTGTGAGTTTAAGCCATCGGCTCAGGGACTCAAACCGCAATCGGCTACATGGGAGTTCAGCAACATAGCCATTATGCTAACTGCTGGTCCCCAAACTATACTGTTAATGTGCAACTGTGTTATTTTTTCTTTTTTTTCACAGTTTTGATGTTTGTAAACATGGAATTTTATTTGGAGACTTAAAACTCCAGAAAATGGGTCAAATATGGCTAACCAACTTTGAATAATAGCCTATAGTTTAAAACAAGAGAATAGTTTATTGCTGACTTATTTGACTTGGATAATGATGATGATAAAAATCATAGTTTAGTAAATTGTGTTGCTCAGGAATTACCATAAAATAGAAGGAGATTATCAAATGTGATGTCAGGAATTACAAAGTTGGAAAAAACACTAAGATTTTTGGAAATAATTCTGACTTTTACAGATGCTCTATTTTTAGAAAGTCTCTTGATCCATATGAGTTTTTGCTCCATTCTCTGTCTACTGATTGAATATCAGGGTCTATTTAAAATTCCCTCCATCATGTTCAGATCATGAAGGAAATTGCATACCTCAGGAACCAATTAAAGCTTGACTCACCTCCTTCTGACCATCCCTTAGCAGCTGTTTCCAGAGAAAGTTGGAGAGAGCTCAAAGCAAAGCCGCCTTGGAACCAACTCACCTGGAACTCATAGACTCCATCGAGTCTGCACTGCCAGGGGCCCTGGCGGCCCTCTCTGAGTTGTGATTTCATTTAGCCTGAGTGTGGTGTTCTGTACCGGGTGCTAAGGGGAATTTAGAGCATAGATTAGACATGCTTGTTACCCTCAGGAATCTCACAATTTAATGGAGGAAATAAGATAAACACACAGTCAATTAAGAGAAAGTAGATACACATGTACACATGAAAATATTGATTTAAATTTGGAAAGAGGAGAACGTGGAGGCAAAGGATTTAGATGCTAATCAGGAGAGTCTTGCAGATTAGCCTTCATGTGAGTCCAGGAGAAAGGGAAGTTCTCTGTGTGCTAAAAGGAAACGGACAGCTGTTTCAAGGAGAGATTTCTCTCTTTCTCTCTCCCAAAAGGCCTAGACCAGAGAAGCAAGTCTATCTTCATGCACTATAAATCACACCCTCATGACTGGCTGCCTGGGTCTTTTTTGAACTTTTTTTTTCTTTTTTTTTGGAGAGGTTTTCGATACAGGGCGTGTGCGCTCACCAGACAGACAGAGAGAGACATAGAGACAGAAAGTGAGAAATCACCCCCCAGGGGGGATGGTCACACCACAATCCCTTCTCCTCCATTCTCCTCTCAGGATCTTGGGCACACACGCACACGTGCCCGGCATGAGTTTTAAGCCACCGGGTCCGGGACACGAACTGCGGTCGACTACATGGGAGTCCAGCAACATAGCCATTACTCTAACTGCTGGTTCCCCTACCTGGGTCTTTGATGAAGACATGTTCACTTGGCCTTCTAGTAATCTAGGATTAACCAATTTAGAATGTATTATTTTCTCTGTCTAGATCTTTACATGTCTTTTTTGAACTTTTTTTTTCTTTTTTTTTGGAGAGGTTTTCGATACAGGGCGTGTGCGCTCACCAGACAGACAGAGAGAGACATAGAGACAGAAAGTGAGAAATCACCCCCCAGGGGGGATGGTCACACCACAATCCCTTCTCCTCCATTCTCCTCTCAGGATCTTGGGCACACACGCACACGTGCCCGGCATGAGTTTTAAGCCACCGGGTCCGGGACACGAACTGCGGTCGACTACATGGGAGTCCAGCAACATAGCCATTACTCTAACTGCTGGTTCCCCTACCTGGGTCTTTGATGAAGACATGTTCACTTGGCCTTCTAGTAATCTAGGATTAACCAATTTAGAATGTATTATTTTCTCTGTCTAGATCTTTACATGTCAAATGAATCAATGCCTCATAGTTTATCTCTGTTATTAAAAACACCACACTGGCATGTTTGACACCCCCCAAACGCTCATATTGTCCATTTTTAAGGATGAATATATAATCCATGTAGAAAGAATCAAACTTGATATTTGCTCTCCTTTTAGCCTGCACTTCTCCAGAATTTATGCTCAGTACCATGCTTGATTTGTGGCTTGGGATGGTGCACGTGGACAGCGGCTGCCTGGGCTCTGTAGGACTGCTGCAGCACCCCAGGAATCCCAGAGAGCATCACCCCGCCAGGCCTGCACAGTCCTCCGCTACATTCCTGCATCCTGTTGGAATAACACTATCCCACTGCACAAACAAAATAAAGCCAAATAATTGGTCTCTTTGGGCATCTGATGAATGGCTTTGTTTTGTTTTGTTTTTCTTTTTTTAAGTTTCCAACATTTATGGAGTTAAAATTCTCTCTCTTCTACTTTTTTTCCATCTAATCAAAGGTTGTTTTTCCCCCCCTTGGTGGAGGGATCTGCGGGAAAAGAGACAGATGGTATCGTTTGCAAAAGGAAAACTGAGAAATTACACATATATCTTTCAGCTTGGTGGCAAATCCGATGCCAAGATTCTTGCTTGGAGTGTGTAGTGCGATGCAGGCACAGAGGCGTACCAGAAAGGGTGAGGCCGGCCCATGGAGGGCAGTGCAATAAATTGCTGTGGGCTGATCCAACAGCAGAACATGTGAGCTATTACACTTTGGCAGCTATTTTATTTTTCCCTTATGGAGTTTCAGACCTGTCTTGTACACTGAGATAGGTTTCATCTGGTTAAAACTCGTGTCGTATTTAAACTTCCTTCAGATCCATGGAGTTGGAAGAAAAAAAAATAAATAAAAATAAACCTAGCATAGCCCATAACACACTGAAATGATGTTGGGGGTGGGAGAGGGGCAGTAATTGTGCCCAGATAATGTTGTCATACTTTGTAAAGCCTTTAATGCTGGAATTTATTTATTAATGATGCATGGGTTATTACCCACCATCTGTCTTGTGTTAGCAGTGGGCTGTTTCAGATTATGGTAATGTGTTTCTGATTTGAGTTGTGTTGAAAGCCAGAACAAGGCATCTCATGTGCAGTCCTCTTTGAGGCCTGCTGTTTTCAATTCCTCTTCACAGAAAGGGCTTTTATTTGATTTGTTATGGGGATTTTTTCTTCTGTTGCCAAAACAGCTGCAAGCCTGGAAGGGAATAAGACACAGAGCCACATCAAACTTGTTAGCTTGTAAAAAAAGGAAAAAAAAAAAAAAAAGTGGAATGTTCCAAGAACCAAAAAAGAAAAAAAAAAAAAAGGGAAAAAAGAAAAAAAAGAAAAGAAAATATAAGGACGTGAGAGAGGATAGATGGAAAAGAAAGAGAATGAGAGAGACAGACGCTTAGTGGCCTGTTTGACTGCTTTTCATATCAAAAGAGTATACAGATATATTTTGCTATTTAAATATTATAGATTAGATTACAACGTCTTTCATTTATTATACCCATTCACACCAGAGTGACTTTCTTTTGAATAGTTTAATAGTCTTCATGCTTGTACAAGCAACAAATAATAGTCTACATACATTGAGCTAGCCACCCTCATCCCATCATCAAAGCAAACACTCATTTTCTTAGGGTTTTATTATTTTTTCTTTTTTAATGTACTGAACAGATTTGAATTTGTTCATGAATGTGTGGGTGGTGGTGGTGGGGTAATAGGCAAGCATTCCTTGAGAGCTGGGGATATTTATCCTGACCAGATTTTGTCTCTGTCCCTCTCGCCTGGTTATGAGTCAGCAAAATATATTTCTAGACCACTGTTGTCCAATAGCTATGTGGATGGAAAAGCTCTAATTTGGCCCTGTGACCCTGTAGCCACAGGCTATGTAAGGTTACTGAGCACTTGAGATATGGCCAGAGTGACTAACTATATTTAAGTTTAATTAATTTGAATTTGAATTTAAATAGCCACATGTGGCTAAGAGCTACTGTCTTGGAGAGTATAGTTCTAGAATTAACAAAGTGAAAGGCTGTTTCCTCTCTCTGATATAGAGTAAAAGCATTGTATACTAGCTATGGTTATGATTTACTTTTGATGTGAAAAATTTATTTGAAAAATTCTTCCCTGATGCATTATTCAAAGTTGATAGTGCTAAGACTTTCTCTCAAAGGCCACTGACAAGTTCTTTTCTTGAAACAAGTGCATAAATACTCTGCCTATTGAAGTATGGATTAAAGAGAGAGCTTAACCTTTCTTGTGATAAACAAACATCCATAAAGAACTAATGCCAGAACTCTTTTACAGTACCAAATCTTTTAATGATAAGAATATTAAAGAATTTATTTAACTGTATTGGCTATAAGGCTCTCAGTTTATATTAAATACAGACTAATTGTTTCTAGAAAATATGGTGTGCTCCAGAAAAGCTCCAAAACATATGAAACTGACTCAGTATACTCAAAGACTACATTGTCCAGACTTTAATAAAATTTTAGAAATTGTAAGATAGGGGACCAGCGGTTAGCGTAATGGCTATGTTGCTGGACTCCCATGTAGTCAACTGAGGGTCACGTCCCAGACCCGGTGGCTTAAAACTCACGCCAGGCGCATGTACATGTGTGCCCAAGATCCTGAGAGGAGAATGGAGGAGAAGAGACTGCAGCGTGGCCATCTGCCCTGAGAGAAGAATGGAGAAGAAGGGATTGCGGTGTGGCCATCTTCCCTGGGGGGTGATTTCTCGCTTTCTGTCTCTCTGTGTCTCTCTCTGTCTGGCGAGCACATGCACCCTATAGCAAAATCCTCTCCCCCCCCCCAAAAAAAAAAGAAATTGTAAGACAGATGTCAAAACTTAAATGCACATTTTGAGACATCTTGATTTGTGGGCATGCTTTCCTACCATTTTTTTCCATTGATGAAGAAGCAGCTACAGACAGTGAGATAAAAAAAGATATAGCAAAGATAAGATACAAGTTCACCATTCCCTGATACCATTGCCACCTGGATTCACATTTAAACTCAATTTCCCAGGCAGCCTTGTGAATGGAATCATGCAACTAAATTCTAGACAATGACATATGGGTAGAAATAATGTATTTTATGTCCAGACTTGACATGAAGGTACTTTCTGCATAACTCTCCTCTAGCTTTTATCAGATACAGAAAATTCAGCAAAGAACTTGAGATCCTACAGAATGACCATTAGATGAAATTGAGCCTAGATCCCTGAGTGATAGAGTGGAGCAGAAGCATTTCTCTCAACTAAGAAAAACAGACTGTGATTGAAAGAAAGAAATGGCAATTTTGTGCTTAAAGTCACCAAGATTTGTAGAATGATATTTTTGTGAATTAACACCATGAGTGATATAAGATGTCATCTTATAAAAGGAATAGTCAGAACCAGCAGAACTTCCCATGGTATGATATTTGTGTTTAATTTCTCTGTCCCTTACCTCTGTTCTAACAGTATACCTAGAGTTTTTTATATTTGGGGAGAAGAATTTAGATTATCTAAATAAATGCTATCTATAAAATACAAGGTCTATCCATTTAATAAATTTATTTAGAATTAAATACAAAATCACCATGCAGATTAAAACTCTACCTAGAACATTTTTTCAATGTGGTTAAGTCAAATTAGCATCCCACATATACGACTAAGTGGGATTGGTAACAACATCTTCTACACTGGTATAAAAATGACCATGGTTCTGTTCCTGAGGTTTGCAAGAAATTTCTATAGCTCTTTGTACCATTCTCCTTTTGGATATTTTCATTCTTGGCAGGTTTGCCCTTATAACGTTCCTCTTGCTTGGATGTTCTTTCTCAGCTCATCCCACTCAGATTGATGACTCAGCTAGAAGGCTATCTTGGCTTGTTATTTTGGATTCTCTGTAATATCTTGTCCTACTTTTATACACTGAGCTTGTGAGCTGTCTTGTCCTTCACTGATCTGAAGTCCTGGTGTATAACAACCTCAACTCAAACACTATCTTTATGTCTCCTCATCTGGGGCGAGTGCAGAGGTTCAAACTAAACTATAATTTGGCCAGATTCCTTGCACAGAGATAATATTCAAAAGATGCCAGATACCACATGTCAACCATGGTTCAAATTCCCAGTCCTGTCAGCTTTAAATGTGCTGGCTATGTGCATAAATGTCCAGAATCATATAGACTGAAGGACTAGAAGAAGATGATCACAGCATGATTGAGCCTAGTAGATGGTGCTCATCTCTTTCATGTACTCTATCATGAATAAAAAATACATAAATAAATTGTACCCTGGATAAGGAAATAACACAATAAAATCATTCATTGAAAGTTGTTTAAAAAGAAGGTTGCTAAGCAGGTGTTTTGAACTAGATGTTGATATCCTCCCCTTGTATTCCATATGTTGTAGCCTTAACTTCCAATGTGATAGTATTTAGAGATGGCAACTTGGGGAGATAATTAGCATTATATGAGGTCATAAGAAAGAAATTCTTAGGATGATATTAGTGTCCTTATAAGAGTAACCAGAGGCCCAGGTTGAGGGATATGGGCAGCAGGAGTGTTGCTGCACTGTGCTGGAGGCTATACTCCAGATTCATGTTCCAGGTCTCCCTGAATACTCTGGTGTGCCTACATGCAAGTACACAGTACACTTACGATCCTGACTGGCTGCAAGGCTGGGGGAAGACCACAATGTGAGGACCCTGTCAAGGATGACTTTCTTTCTCTCTCTCCCTCTCTCTCTCTCTCCCTCAATAAAGAAATAATAAACTTAAAAAAGAAGAGTCACCAGAAAGCATACCTTCGCTCTTTCTTCCTGTGTCCTACTCATGAAGCAGTCAAGTGAGGGCACCATGAGATGGTGGTCACCTAGCAGCCAAGAGAAGAGGTCCGAGAATAAAACTTACCTCTATGACCCCTCAATTTTGGGCTTCCCAGTTCAATAACTGTGACAGTTTGTTGTTTTTGTTGTTGTTGAGGCTATTGCCACAGGACAGGTGTGCTTCCTAGAGAGAGAAGGAAAGTGAGAAATTGCCCACAGGGGCTGGCCACACAGCAATCCTTTCTCTTCCATTCTCCTCCTGGGGTTTGAGGCATGCATGCATATGCACCTGGTATATTTTTCAGGTCACTTGGTTTGGGACTAAAACCACAGTCAGCCATGTGGGAGTCCAGTGCCTTAATCACCACACCACCTGCAGACCCAACAAAATTACTTATTTTTAAGCCACGCAGTGTCTGGTGTTTTTTTATTGTATCTCAAGCAGACTAATATAGCACATGAGTAAAACTAAGAAAGATTGCTATAATATCTTACTGGCGATTAATGATGAGCTGAGTGTGTACACAGGCCATCCAGATTGGAGAGGTTCTTTGGGCATGACACATGTTTCATTTTAGAATATTGTAGACACATTAAATTTGGTTTTCTGGTTCCCCTTTTTCTAGAAATGATGTTGACAACGCCCTTCCTATTAATATTTTTCAATTTCTATTGGGACCAGTGTGTGGTATAATGGTTATGTTGCTAGACTCCCATGTAATCAACTGTGATTTGAGTCCCGGACCTGGCAGTTTAAAGCTTGTGCCAGGTGTGTGTGCGTGCATGCCCAAAATCCCGAGAGGAGAATGGAGAAGGGATTGCAGCATGGCCATCCCCTCTGCAGGATGATTTCTTGCTTTCTGTCTATCTCTCTGGCAAACACACATGCACTATAGCCAAAGTCCCTCTCTCTAAAAGACAAACAAACAAACAAAAAATATATGTAGTTCAACTTTTTACAAATTTTGATACACAAAATAAAACATTAGCTTGTATAATAGTCTTATTCTATTGTGTTATCATGAGATAAGGCATTGACTATGACTAAAAATATCTGTTATTTTTGTTTCTAAGATATTGTGGGTAGGGAACCAGCAGTTAGTGTAATGGGTATGTCGCTGGACTCCCACGTAGTCGACCGTGGTTCGTGTCCCGGACCCGGTGGCTTAAAACTCACGCCGGGCGCGTGTGCGTGCGTGCCCAAGATCCCGAGAGGAGAATGGAGGAGAAGGGATT
>NW_006159617.1:3779619-3806722 GCF_000334495.1 Tupaia belangeri chinensis | reverse complement strand
CCAGTGGAGTATAACTCATGCCAGTCGCGTGTGCGTGCGTGCCCAAGATCCTGAGAGGAGAATGGAGGAGACGGGATTGCGGCTTGACCATCCCCCCTGGGGGGAGATTTCTCGCTTTCTGTCTCTATGTCTCTCTCTGTCTGTCTGGCGAGTGCACACGCACTACAGTGAAAATCTGAAGATTCCTTGTAAGTCATAAAATAGATCTCAAGGATTATGTGAATTCCCAAATCCAACTGTTATAATCAAATGTATGGTGATTTACATATATATGTAATATATACACACACGCGCACATATAAATATAGCTCAATAAATCAAGAAAATCCAAAAATAATGCTTTGAATCCAGGATAAGAAACATTTCAGGGCTGGCCACACAGCCTCAAGGAGAAGGGAAGCATATTTTTCAGGTCACTTGGTTTGGGACTAAAACCACAGTCAGCCATGTGGGAGTCCAGTGCCTTAATCACCACACCACCTGCAGACCCAACAAAATTACTTATTTTTAAGCCACGCAGTGTCTGGTGTTTTTTTATTGTATCTCAAGCAGACTAATATAGCACATGAGTAAAACTAAGAAAGATTGCTATAATATCTTACTGGCGATTAATGATGAGCTGAGTGTGTACACAGGCCATCCAGATTGGAGAGGTTCTTTGGGCATGACACATGTTTCATTTTAGAATATTGTAGACACATTAAATTTGGTTTTCTGGTTCCCCTTTTTCTAGAAATGATGTTGACAACGCCCTTCCTATTAATATTTTTCAATTTCTATTGGGACCAGTGTGTGGTATAATGGTTATGTTGCTAGACTCCCATGTAATCAACTGTGATTTGAGTCCCGGACCTGGCAGTTTAAAGCTTGTGCCAGGTGTGTGTGCGTGCATGCCCAAAATCCCGAGAGGAGAATGGAGAAGGGATTGCAGCATGGCCATCCCCTCTGCAGGATGATTTCTTGCTTTCTGTCTATCTCTCTGGCAAACACACATGCACTATAGCCAAAGTCCCTCTCTCTAAAAGACAAACAAACAAACAAAAAATATATGTAGTTCAACTTTTTACAAATTTTGATACACAAAATAAAACATTAGCTTGTATAATACAGTCTTATTCTATTGTGTTATCATGAGATAAGGCATTGACTATGACTAAAAATATCTGTTATTTTTGTTTCTAAGATATTGTGGGTAGGGAACCAGCAGTTAGTGTAATGGGTATGTCGCTGGACTCCCACGTAGTCGACCGTGGTTCGTGTCCCGGACCCGGTGGCTTAAAACTCACGCCGGGCGCGTGTGCGTGCGTGCCCAAGATCCCGAGAGGAGAATGGAGGAGACGGGATTGCGGCGTGACCATCCCCCCTGGGGGGAGATTAAAAAAAAAAAAAAAAAAAAAAGTAAGATATTGTGGGTAGACCTTATCATTACATCCATGCATTTTTATGCATTTACTAACATTTACTAAGAGATCTTTTAATATATATTTCTGTTCAGAAGATTCCTTGTAAGTCATAAAATAGATCTCAAGGATTATGTGAATTCCCAAATCCAACTGTTATAATCAAATGTATGGTGATTTACATATATATGTAATATATACACACACGCGCACATATAAATATAGCTCAATAAATCAAGAAAATCCAAAAATAATGCTTTGAATCCAGGATAAGAAACATTTCAGGGCTGGCCACACAGCCTCAAGGAGAAGGGAAGCTGGATCTCCCATGGCCAGCCATGGGGTTTGAGTCCTGGCCACTGTGGCATTACAAACAAGCCCGAGTGTATATTTATGCCTGCCAAAAGTCCTGCCAAGGTGGAGAAATGGAACAGTAGAGATTTCAATGCAATCATGCTCCACTGAGGGGTACTTTCTTCCTCTCCCTCTGCCTCTGTCCCTCTGGCTAATGCATTCCCTATCTGGCAATTAATTTTAAAAACAAAGAAAGAAAAAAGAAAAAAATGCCTTATATTAACCAATGAACTTAGTTAGAAAAATTTAGAGATGAACCATTCGTCATACTGATACACGACAGTACCAAAATGTGTTATGATAACGAAAGAGCAGTTTGTTGGAATAAAAACTAAATTTAAAGATCAAACATTTAATGTCTGGAAAGACCAACCAGTTAAAATTTTTAAACCTTATTTCTGTGTATCAAATGATAATACCCACTGAACAGATGGAGGCAGGAAACCAGATCTGTGCTCACATCTATGGAAAAGCAACGTAAAGCAGGAGGCTGAAGTCGTACCATCTCTTAAAGGATATTGGCACATCAGAAGCAAAGAAGCATATATTATGTTTCCAAATTAGTGACATTTTTACATTTATGGAATAAATTACCAAAAAGCACCTCATACTCCTTTGATTATCAAATTATTATGGAATACATATTTAGACAACATTTTTATCATTTTAAAGCTTCCTTTTCTTTAATATTATCAAAATGCTGAAAAGCCTGTAAAATCCCACAATTAACTAAATATGGAAAGAACATAGAAATAAGCTTCATGAATGTTAAGTTTAAAAACTGTCAAAATATAAACCTCAAAGTATATGTTCCCATAAGGACAGTTTCATCTGCATCAGAAATCATTTGCTTTATGTTTTCAAATGGAGAGAACTCCGGCTAGTTAATGTTTCATAGCTCCAAGATGTATAGACGTATAAAATCAGTAGTGTTTACAAGTGGTGGTCAGCCTCACTAGTTTTTGGCTGTTTGTCCTTTGCCCTTGCCTTTCTTTGTTTTTTAGAGGTTTTTGCTTAGGTCACAGGTGGAGAGAGAGAGGCAGAGATAGTGAGAGGAAAAGTGAGAAATTACCCCCGCAGGGGATGACCAAGTCATAATTCCTTCTCCATTCCCCTTCAAGGATCTTGGATATGCACACATACATGCTCAGCAAGAGTTTCAAGCCACTGGGTGTGGGAATCAAACCATAGTCAACCATGTGGGAACCCAGCAGTGTAACTGCTACTTTATCTGCTAACCCTTCGTTTTTTTCTTCCTGTAAGCTGTGTATTCTGGGCTCTGTGAATGCTGGATTCATCATGGATTTGGCCACTGAGTGACCCTGGGAGCAGGCAGGAGAGTATGGACAAGAGACAAGCCTTTCAATGTCACACCCCCTCTCCATGTCCCTTGCCTGCCTCTAAATGCAGCTCTGTTCCCTCCGTATGTTCTCTCTCATGTGGCAAAACCCGCCATGATTCAATATTATTTCTGGAGTTCCAGAACCTAAGTAGTTACTAGTTAACTTAGCTCTCCATTTTACCCCTCCAACAAGGCATGGTGCTAGCTCTCTGTTTAGACTCTTTTTTCATCATCCCCTACAAGGTCCCCCAGCTTTTTCATCACTTACTTGAATTAAATTCCCTTTGTTTTATAAGATTGCAGAGCCTGGTTGGACCTTGACTGATGCATTAACTGTATTTTCTCTAAGATGCAGAAGTTTTCTACTGCTTGTTAGCACCCCTGTGGGGAAAGATATAAAGACATACACTCATATAGTGGTAGTGAAAGGAAGCACATTAAAATACCAAATATTTCTGTAGAACCAAAAAGTTCAAACACTCAATTCAATAAATGGAGTACTACTATATGTAGGTGATATGAATATTTCTTTCTTTCTTTTTTTTTTTTTTTTTTGAGGTTCTTCACTATAGGGCGCGTGCACTCGCCAGACAGACAAGAGAGAGACAGAGAAACAGAAAGCGAGAAATCACCCTCCAGAAGAGATGGCCATGCCGCAATCCCTTCTCCTTCATTAGCCTCTCGGGATTTGGGGCACACACACACATGTGCCAGCATGGGTTTTAAGCCACTGGGTCTGGGACGCAAACCGCGGTCGACTACATGGGAGTCCAGCGACATAGCCATTACACTAACTGCTGGTTCCCAGGTGATATGAATATTTCTTAATATACTACAATTTGTTAAAAAATGGATAGATCCATTCATAATTTAGACCAAGGCAGTTCAACTCAAAGAACTAGAAGGGACTTTGTTATAACATTGTATACCCCTAAAACCATTCTGTGTTGACCAGGTAATTTAGGCTGCTGCTTGGAATAAATTTTAATGGTAAGATATTTCTATAAAATAGTCTTTTCTTTATCACCAGTAGGTGAAAATGACAATCAGTGAGCCATTTCATTCTTAAATATATTGCTACCAAAACTAGCTAGTAGGAAAAAAAAAAAAGAAAACACAGTAAAATAATGATATATAGTCTTTGATATAGTGTAGTATGTGAGTAAATTTTCATAATACTTTAGCATCTTTACCCTTACATAAAATTCTGGAGAATGACATTGCAAGTGTTTGGAAGTCAACCAACACAAACACCTCTATCTTTTATATAATCCTCTAGTGAATGACTAGAAAAGCCCAAGTATATGTTTTTTTCATATATTGAATAGTAACCTGTAACATTATTAGCATCAGCATCTTCTTTGGTGATAATGTCAAGAAAACCTAAAGCATGTTTAATCTGCCTTTCACTGTTTTTAATAGCACCTGTTTGCTTATTACCTACAATACTATTAAAGTTAATATGTTTTTTTCTAGTACTTTGAATTATGTTTCAAAACCTATTGACTAATTATTTCCATGATCATTACCATTTCCTGTCTGAAAGCCTTCAATAAACGCTGTTAATAAGAAGAAACAAAACCTCATCAACGATGGAGCACCAGGAACTCTCATTCTTTGCTGGTGGTGATGTAAAATGATATAGTTACTTAGGAAGACAGTTTGACAATTTATTAGAATCTAACATACTCTTATAATATGATTCAGCAATTGATATCCTTGATATTGACTAAAAGAACTTAAAAAGTATGTCCTTACAAAAACCTGCATGTGGATATTTATAGCAGCTTTATTCACAATTTCTAAAAATTAATTCCAACCAAGATACCCTTCAGTAGATGAATGGATAATTAAACTGTGGTGCATCAAAACAATACCATTATATCCACTGCTAAAAAGAAATGATCGAGGGCTGGCCCTGTAACCTGGTGGTTAAGGGAAGCTGGATCCTGTATGATCACCCACAGTTCAAATCCCAGCCCCTGTGGCTTAAAGACACTCTGTGTGTGTGTGTGTGTGTGTGTGTGTGTGTGTGCATGCACACATGTATGCCCCCAAATCCTGACAGAATGGAGAAATTCGAGAGGAAAAAAAAAGTGACATAAGCACATCCTACTGGGGAGTGCTTTCTATATCTTTCTATATTTCCCTCCCTCTCTCTTAATCTGTCTATATCTGACAAAAAATATATAAATAAATTTTAAAAATAAATGAGCTATTAAGATGTGAAAATATAGAGAGGAAACATAGATGCCTGTTACTAAATGAAAGAAACCAAGAATCACGTGGGAGGCACAGGTTTGATTCTGAGTACAGCCTAAATGCAGGCACAGTCTCTCCCGAGTAGCAGGGACTACAGGTGTGTACCAGTATGCCCCTGGTGCATGCTTATGATCCAAACAAGTCAAAGACATAGAGAAAGGAGGGTCACAATCTTGAGACTGGCCTGGGCATAGTAAGGAGACTCTGTCCAAACAAAAGCCAGATATGGTAACAAATGTCTGTAGCTCCACCTGGAAAAATGAGGTAGGATACTCTGTCTTTAAAAAGACAAAAAAAGGAGGAGGGGGAGAAGCAGCAGCTATTGTAGACTTTTGTAACAAACCAGTACCAATTTTTTTGGTTTGTTTGCCAGAGGGCACTTGTACTCTGTAGAGAGAGGCAGATAGAGGGAGAGAGGGCAAGGGAGAAAGCACTCCTAAATGGGGCGTGGTCACACTACAATACCTTCTTCTCCATTTCTCCTTCTAATTGGGGTTTTGGGGCATACATATCCAAAAGCCTGGTGTGTTTTTCAAGCTTCTGGGCCTAGGATTGAACCACTTGGCCAAACATGTAGGATCTGACTCCTTTAACCATACAGGCCACAGGGCCAGTCCAACCACTTCAATAAAAATAGAGGTTAAGTGTTTTTCTTGAATTTTCCTTGAAATTTCACACTAAATGAAATATTATGAACCTATATGAATAAATAAATTAATTGGTATTTTAAAAGAGAACATTTTTAATTAAGATTTGAAAGATACAAAACTGCTATTTTTCTGCTTTGTTCAACCTGATACCAATGTGAGCATTAATTTTAATTGTTTATTAAAAGAATTCCTTCCTTAGGTTGTATATAACAGAACCAATAAGCATATAAACCAAACACGTTTTGCTTTTGTTTTTAGGGTCAAAAATAGAGTAAAATGAAGTACAATAGTTGTAATATGACAACATTTCAGTATATTATAGGTTCAGGAATATATTAACATGTTGAATACTCTTTTTTCTTTTTCATTTGCCAGAAGGCACATGCACTCACTGGAGAGAAACAGAGAGCACGGGAAAGGAGAAAGGACCGCCAATGAAGTCTGGTCATGCCACAATCCCTTCTCTTCCACTTCTCTTTTTTCCAGGATTTTGGGTACACATGCACATGTACACAGCATGTTTCTCTACCCACTGAGTCTGGGACTCAGATCACACACTTGGCCATGTGGGATCCAGCTGCCGCACCATGGGCAGGCCCTTTTTTTTTTTTTTTTTTCATTTCAATGTGACATCCCCCAACCCTTCCAACCCCCCTCCCTCTGCTGACCAGATTCTGCTATGAGAGAGGGACACGCTCTCTTTTAAGGAAATTGGGAAACAAGGTCTTGGACATGTACTGACTATTTGACAATTACGTGATGACATTTGTCCAAAGGCACTATGTTAACTCAGTTGTGAAAATATTTTAGAATTTGTTTCTAGTGATTGCTCTAGTTTCCTGTAGTAAAATACTGATGAAAGTTCAGTATTATAAAACTTAAGAAATATCTTTTCTGGTTTTATAAAAATGAAGAATATCCAACCTTTGTCTTGGGTTTGGTTTATTTTGTTTTATAGAATTTTTTAACTAGTCATTTTAAAAAACTGAGACATTTCTTTTAAAAGAGGCATTTTGGGGACCAGCAGTTAGCATAATGGCTATGTCGTTGGACTCCCATGTAGTCGACCGTGGTTCGAGTCTCGGACCTGGTGGCTTAAACTCACGCAGGGTACATGTGTATGTGTGCCCGAGATCCTGAGAGGAGAATGGAGGAGAAGGGATTGTGGCATGGTCATCTCCCCTGGGGGATGATTTCTCACTTTCTCTCACTTTCTCTCTGTCTTTCTGGTGAGCGCACATGCCCTATAGCAAAAATCTCTCAAAAAAAAAAAAAAAAAAAAAGAGGTGTTTTGATCTTAAAATAAATACCAAAATTTTGAAGACAAACATTTTTAAAATTATTTACTACATTGTAAACGGAGTCTTTATGTCTTTTTTAATCAGAATCAAGTCTCTCTTCAAGTTTTGTTTCATTATTTTGCTTTTTGTTTTAGTTTTGTCTTGGTTTTTGGATAGTGTCTCACCATATCACCATCCTCCTGCCTTAGCTTCCTGAGTAGCTGGGACTATATGCATGTACCAACATGTCCAGGTTTTAGAGTGGGCTGGGAATAGACCCAGGCCTCTCATGTGACCTCACCCTGCCCAGCAGTAGGGCCTGCTAGTCCATGCTACCACTGCCTAGTTTATCTAAGGAGTTTATTTTTCATATTAACCAAACATAAGTTTTCAAATTATTCCTTCTTAACCAACCAAACATCAGTTTTCGAATTCTGAATTCTGAATGACTATTTCAGCTTTTTTTTTTTTTTTTTTAGAAAGAGAGATTTTTGCTGTAGAGTGTGTGCACTCACCAGAAAAAGAGAGACAGAAAGTGAGAAATCACCCCCCAGAGGGATGGCCATGCTTCAATCCTTTCTCTTCCATTCTACACTCAGGATTTGGCACACACACACACACACACACACACACACACACGGCTTGACTTTCAAGCCTCTAGGGATTTGAACTGTAGTTGGCCATGTGGGAGTCCAGCAATGTAACCATTATGCCATCTGCTGGTCCTGACTGAAGGCTTCATCATTAAAAATATTCAAGAAATAATCTATTATAAATTGAAATGAGAAAAGAATGATATAAAAATGCAGATAAACAAATTGGAGACTTTTTTTACAGTTATTTTCAGCATAGAGGAGTTAAGAAAAAGCCTGGTTAGCATACTGCTGGCTTGGTGAGGGTACCAAGTGAGAAAGAAAAGGACAAGGAGGAGAACGTGGGCCATGAGTTAGCAGAAGTGTTCGTTCATCTCATGCACTGGTGTCAGCAGGGATGCAAATTCCAGATCCTCTCAGGAGTGCATTAAATCATCAGCACAAACATAGGCAGTTATCTAAGAATGAAAGAGCCACCCCTAATTCACAACCCTGTATGGCAGGAGACGAGGTCAAGAAAAGGAGACACTCTTACAGTAGCAACAGAAGCAGAGAGCATCTAGGAGTGGTAGCCAGGATCCTGAGAGTGACCTTACTCATTTCTGCCAGAAAAAGATGGTCTGTCTTAGAGCCTACCACAACTCTTTTACTTTTACTTCTTCTTCTGATTTAAAACAATTTGCTAATTGTAAAGAATAGTCTAAGAATGCTCACATTCTTTGTTCATGAAGCATGTCTAACTTAACACCTATTATGTGCCAAATACTGTTCTATATGGGTTACATTAGAGAACCAACAAAACCAAATCTTACTGTTAGGTTGTTGGGAAAGTCATGATGTATTTTTCTATGTAGCAACGCATCATGACTTTCCCGACAACCCAATAATATAGAACATTCCAATCCCAGAGGTAGTAAAAAGAACCATACATTTCTTTATGTATAAATGTACATATGTGTGTGTGTGTAGATATACACATATGTGTGTGGCCATGTGTTACATGTATATTATAAGTAATACACATGAAGAAATATACAGGATCTTCAACAAGTTCAGAGAAAATACACATCTGCAAAAACTATAAATGGATTTCAAATATGTTTGCACTTGGAACCAGCAGATGGCATGGTGGTTCAGGTGCTGGATTCCTACACGGTCAACCTTAGTTCAAGTCCTGGACTTAGAGGCTTTAGAAACATGCTTGGTGCATGTGGGCCTAAAATCTTGAAAGGAGAACGGAGGAGAAGGGATTGTGGTGTGGCCAACCCCCTGGGGGGTGATTTCTCACTTTCCCCCTCTCTCTTTCTGTCTCTCTCCAGTTAGTACACATCTATGGCAAAACCAAAAAGCAAAAAACTTGCAAAGAGAAAGAGCGAGAGGAAGTTAGAAAAATTCTAAAATGAAAAAAGAAAATGTCAGTTTTCATCCAGTAAGTCACAGATTTACTCTTTCTCTGAATCTTGCCTCTTTCCCCTCAGTTAAAAAAAAAAAAAAAAAAAAAAAAAAAAAAAAAAAAAACACTCTATATAGCTTCCAGGTGCCCTTTTGAAATTAAAGTTTGCAGAATGATCTTAACAAAAATTAAAACACACACACACTGATGCTGTTGGATGAGCAAGAACAGAGATAGGAAAATCACAAAATCATAGAGCTTCATCTGTAGTGGTGTGGAATTTGAGAGAAACAAAGTATTCAAGGAACAAGGGGGAACTGCTCAAGCTGAAGAGTGAAAAGGTCACTCAAGTTTGTATTTCACATCTCCAGCCTTTCAAGTAGATCAAAGGTGCTTGTCTTTGTGTGACTGATTCATGGGGCTGCCAGATGACCACATATGGCAGGGCGGCCTCTGTTTTATGAGCCCGCCCTACCTGCTGTTCTCCTTAGGGGTTCTGACTTCCTATTTACCCTGTCTGTCTTATCCTGGCTGCTCAGTGTGGCATATGGAGTAAAGAAAAATTTTGACTTTGGGTTTTTGGGGGATGCACATTTTGAAAGAATAAATTGTAAAAGTAATGATTCTTTGCTTCATTCACCAGAAATTACAAAGAATTTTAGAAAGGAAATTTTTTCTAAGAAAACCATTTTTAGAGTCTTAAGAAAGTGTGGATTTTCATTTTTTTATTTTTTTGCCATAGGTATGTGCACTAGTCACAGAGAAATAGAGACAGTGAGACGTAAAGTGAGAAATCACCCCCCAGAGAGGATGGCCAGCTGCAGTCTGTTCTCCTCCATTCTTCTTCTGGCACTTAAATGCACACCCGTTGAGTGTGATTTTCAAGCCATTGGGTCCAAGACTTGAACTGTGGTCAGTCATTTGGCAGTCCAGTGCTGTATCCACCATGCCACCTGCTGGCCCCCAAAACTGTGGATTTAAAACACCTCAGCTTGATGCCCGATCACAGATCCCTATTAGTCTCAGCCCATGGAAATCTCAATCTTATAATACTTTCTAGGACAAATTGGACTAATAATCTGAAATCTGAAGAGAACTAGAAAGATGGGGGAAGTACTACAAAGCACAGAGGAACAGCAGCTGAATAGAGCTAAGAAACAGGAACTCTTCAGATTTATTCACAACATTGAAGTTGCAAAGCATTTTTACTTACCTTATTTTAGAAAATCAGTTGACAATTTTAGCAGTCCAAACTTTATATTACTAGAAATAATAAATATTAGAAAACTACCTTTGCTATTTCTTTACCTTATTTTATTACTACTATTATTATTTCCAGAAGGTATGTGCAGTAGTGAGAGAGAGGCAGAAAAATAGAGAGAAAAACAAACAAACAAACAAACTCAATTGGGCATGGTCATGCCACTATTCATTCTCCTCCATTTCTCCATTCTATCAGAACTTGGGGCATGCACATGAGCCTGGTATGTTTTCAACCCATCAGGGGCTGAGATCTAAACCGTGGTTAACCATGTGGGATCTGGCTTCCTTCACCACTAAATTATAGGGTTGCCCCAATACTCCTTTACTACTTTATTTCTATACAAAATTATGTCAATCTTCACAGGATTTTCATTAAGTGAATTGTGTCTTCATGTATATGATAGTATCAAAAAGTTATATAATCATAAACTTAAAAATTCAAGAATTAATGAATGTCTCTTCAAAAATTATTTCATAAAATCTTTGATTTATTTACATTACAGTCAAAATATCCTTAAATTTTTAATAAACTGCTTAATATCAACATTTTTAATTATAAAGTTGTTGTGATATCTTGAGACTCGAGCATTTAGTCCTAGCTCTTCAATTAAAGGCATCCCAGCATGCTAAATACCCACTGCCTATACACCATGGGAGAAAACAGTTGAAATGACTAACTCTGAACATTTTTGGCTTATTAAAAACCTTCTTGTAGTCTGAGTTAAGCATTTTAAAAACTTTAACTTTTTGTTTTACTTCATGATGCTATTGCAAAGGGAAGCCTAATTTCTTTTTAGTCTTTTTATAATTATTAAATAAAATTAATAATAATAAAATTAATAATTATAAAATTAGGCATATCTCATGAAAATTTATACTGTCTTTCACCATTACCACTTATGATCAACCCATTTAAATACTGATCTATACCAAGAGATTTTTCCACCCAGACTCACAACAGAGGCAAGAGAAAGGTGAACATGGAGGATATGGGGACGGACTCCTGTAAATACTATGCCATCTGCAATATAAATCCAGTCCAAAAGAAACAGGGTGTTCTGAAGAACAGTATCTAACATGTCTCAAGTTTTCTTATAGTTTTGTTTGGCTTCTCATTATTAGAAGCACTTATGATAAGTAGGCACTGAAAAATAAATGTTAAGGACATAAGGACTAAACTTCATAATATCAAATCAAGTAAATTTAAAACATAGAGACCAAGGCAATTAAAAGAAAGCGATAGGAATAGGATACAATTAGAACACTACTACTAAATGCAAGAGTATGTTAAGATATAATATGAAGAAATAAACACTGCATTCCATGGAATTTGCTACAGAATAGTAAATGTTGAATTAAGTATTGATGAAGTTACCATACTTTTAAAAAATAGTAATCACTTTTCTGAGCATTAAAGAAAAAAAAATATATATACACACATACACATTCACACACACACACACACACACACACACACACTTCTACATAGGAGAGGGACAGAATTTTTTAATTCTGGTATTCCCAGATAGATTGTTTTTCAAGATGGCTATAATATTTTACAAAACAGAAAAAAATAATGTGGCGCAATAATCTTAAAGTGAGTTAACTTCTTGTTCATGTGCATAGACAAGAGGCATATAAGATTCAGAGAAGATAATACTAATGTATTTTTTGTTAAAAAAAAATCCTTATTCAGGAGAAGAGAAAGATTGAATAATTTAAGGAATAATTAACACTAATTCTCCTCAAGCTATTTCAAAAATCCAGATGGAGAGAACCCTCTCGAGCTCATTTTACAATGCCACCATAACTTTGATACTAAAAGCAGACAAGAATACAACAAAATATACAGACTAATATCGCTGATAAAATCAGTTGCAACAATAAATAGCAAATCAAATACAATACCACGTTAGAGATTACACACCATGACCAAGGAAGATTTATCCCAGGGGTGGAAGGATGATTAAGATACACAAAACAATTTACAAAACAATTACGGTGTGTATCATATTAACAAAGGTAAGAAAAAAATATGATCATATCAATTGATGCAGAAGAATCATTTGATAAAATCCAACATTTCTCCATGATTAAGACAGTCAGAAAATAGGCATAGACAGTACATGTTTAATGCAATAAAAGCCATATGTGACAAGCTTATAGCTAATATAATTCTGAAAGGAGTAAAGCTGTAAGGTTTTTTTTATCTAAAGCTATAACAAAACAGGAATATTCCCCTTATCCTCCCTATTCAACATAGTACTGGAAGTCCTAGCCAAAGCAATGAGACAAGAGAATGAAATAAAAGGCATACAAAATGGAAAGGAAGATGTTAAATTGTTCCTGTTTGTATATGACATGATTAGATACTAGAAAAACCTTTAAAAATCTATCAAGACACTCTTAAATACGTTCAATAAATTCAGTAAAGTCTCAAGATGCAAAATCAACACAAAAATATCTGTAGCATTTTTTTTTTTTTGAGAGATTTTCACTGTAGGGCGCGTGCGCTCGCCAGACAGACAGAGAGAGACATAGGCACACGCGCCCGGCGTGAGTTTTTTTTTAAGTCACCGGGTCCGGGACACGAACCGCGGTCGACTACGTGGGAATCCAGCGACATAGCCATTACGCTAACTGTTGGTTCTAGCATTTTTTTACACAAATAATAAACAAATTGAGGAAGAAATGAAGAAAGAAATCCCATCTATTATAACCATCAGAAAGAAATAAAGTGCATAAGAATAAGTCTAACCAGGGAATGCAAAGATCTCCAGGATGCAAATTTAAAAACCTGAATAACAAAATTGTAAAAGGTACCAAAAAATGGAAAGAACTTCCTTCTTTGTGGTTTGAAAGAATCAATATAGTTACAATGTCAATATTACCCAAAGTAAACTACAATCTCAGTGCAATTTCTATCAGTGACATTCTTCACAGAAATAAAAAGAAAAATCATAAAATGTATCCAGAATTACAAAATATCCTACATTATCAAAGTAATGCTGTACAAAAAGAATAAAGCTGGAGGCATGTCACTACCTTTCTTCAAAATATATTAAAAAGCCATAATATAAAAAATGCATAGTACTGGTGCAAGAAAAGATACACAGACCAATGGAACAACATAAAAATGGTAGAATTATAGGGAACCAGCAGTTAATGTAATGGCTATGTCACTGGATTCCCACATAGTCGACCACGGTTCACTTCCCGGACCCGGTGGCTTAAAACTCACGCCGGGCGCATGTGCATGCGTGCCCAAGATCCCGAGAGGAGAATGGAGGAGAAGGGATTGCGGCGTGACCATCCCCCCCTGGGGGGTGATTTCTCGCTTTCTGTCTCTATGTCTCTCTCTGTCTGTCTGGCGAGCGCAGGCGCCCTACAAAAATGTAAACTATGATGTGAAGTAATTTCTCACTACTGTATCATTTGACAAGGCCTGACTAAATAAGAATGTACATACAATTTTAAAAATTTATTCAACATATTTGTGTGTGTATATATTGGGTCGTCAAAAAAAGTCATGACGTATTATTGTATTTTTCTATGGAAAAATGCATCATGACTTTTCTGAGGACCCAATAGATAAATGCACATACATACATAAAAATTGTATGCATAGAAATGTACAGAGAAGCATTATATGTAAATTGATATCAATATAAGATTTTATCAGTTAAAAAGTAATTAAAAATTATGGTATTGGGACCAGAGGATGGCATAATGGTTATGTTGTTGGACTCCCTCATGGCTGACTGTGGTTTGAGTCCTGGACCTGGCGACTTGAAATTCACATTAGACCTGTGTGTACGCATGCCCAAAATTCTGAGAGGAGAAGGGATTATGGCATGACCATTGCCTCCAGAAGGTGATTTCTCACTTTCTGTCTCTATCTCTCTGACGAGCACACATAACCTATAGCAAATCTCTCTCTCTCTCTCAAAAAAAAAAAAAAAAGGTATTTCTATTACATGTGTAAGGTGTACATATGATATAATTAAGGGTTTTTTATGTTCTAATGTGGGAAATTCTCAGTGACGTATTGTTAAATTTAAGAAATTAAATATATGAGGTTTCATCTCTGTGATGGGTTATGAGGGATCCATGGATCTACTCTCTAGGGAAACAAGAATACTGAAAAATACTAAAAGAAAACACATGGGTAAAATGCACTGAGATTGTTCTAGGGCACAGAGCAAAAGAAAAAACATTTACCACACTTGCTTCTAGAACAGAACTAACATGCTATAAAGGCAAGCTGAGAAGGCAAGGGATTACTAAGATTACCCATGTCCAGCAAAGCACAGGGACCACTGTCTCTGTCCTGAGCTCTAGAGCCATTGCTCAGAAATTTTGCCCAGGTGGGAACCAGCAGTTAGCATAATGGCTATGTCACTGGACTCCCACATGGTTGACCATGGTTCACGTCCTGGACCTGGTGGCTTAAAACTCACGCTGGGCATGTGTGTGTGCGTGCCCAAGATCCCGAGAGGAGAATGGAGGAGAAGGGATTGCAGCGTGACCATCCCCCCTGGGGGGTGATTTCTCGCTTTCTGTCTCTTTGTCTCTCTCTGTCTGCCTGGCGATTGCACATGCCCTATAGCGAAAACCTCTCCAAAAAAAAAAAAGAATAGAAAAAGAAATTATAAGAAATTTTGCCCAGGAAAAAAAGCAGGCTAAAAATAGAGCTCTAAAGCTTTCCACAGAGGAACTGATACTGTTTGCACCAAAATGTGAGCAAGTTCAAGTCTAAGGTCATTCTCAAAACAGTAGAAATTTTGCTGATGAACAATTAAAAGAAGGCTGGTAACTTCCTGAGAGCAAATCGTGATAAAGAGTATCTTTAAAATAACCATAGCTGGGACCAGCAGTTGGCATAATGGCTGTGTCGCTGGACTCCCAAGTAGTCGACCTCAGTTTGAGTCCTATACCCGGTGGCTTAAACTCACACTGGGCACATGTGCATGTGTGCCCAAGATCCCAAGAGGAGAATGGAGTAGAAGAGATTATGGCATGGCCATCCACCCAGGGGGTGTTTTCTCAGTTTCCCTCTCTCTGTGTCTTCAGCAAGTACATGCGCCCTATAGCAAAAGAAAAAAAAAAGAAAGAAAGAAAGAAAGAAAGAAAGAAAGAAAGAAAGAAAGAAAGAAAGAAAGAAAGAAAGAAAGAGAGAGAGAGAGAAAGAGAGAGAGAGGGAGGGAGGAAGGAAGGAAGGAAGGAAGGAAGGAAGGAAGGAAGGAAGGAAGAAAGAAAGAAAGAAAGACAAAAAGAAAGGAAGAGAAAGAAAAAGAAAGAAAGAGAAAAAAGAAAGAAAGAAGGAAAATAATAACCACAGCTAGCATCAGATTTAATTGGAAAAGATTGCATGTTTTCATCTAAGATTGGGAACTCCACTCTCATCATTTCTAGCCAATGGTGCTCTAGAGATTATAACAATAGATAAAAATAATAATAATCCAGATTGAAAAGGAAGTTGTAAAACTGTACTTACAGATAAAATGACCATTATATGCAAAATACTAAGCAGTCCATGAGAAACCGTTAGATATAATAAATGAGCTCAGGGAACCAGCAGTTAGCGTAATGGCTATGTCGCTGGACTCCCACGTAGTCGACTGCGGTTCATGTCCTGGACCCGGTGGTTTAAAACTCACGCCGGGCGCATGTGCGTGCGTGCCCAAGATCCCGAGTGGAGAATGGAGGAGAAGGGATTGCTGCGTGACCATCCCCCCTGGGGGGTGATTTCTCGCTTTCTGTCTCTATGTCTCTGTCTGTCTGGCGAGCACACATGTCCTATAGTGAAAATCTCTCTCTCAAAAAAAAAATGAGCTCAGCAATTGCAGTGTACAAGATCAATATCATGGGCTAGTTAGTGGTGTAGTAGTTAAGGCACTAGATTGCCACAAGGTTGACGGCAGTTCAGGTCCCAGATCTGGCAACTTGAGACATATGCTGGATGCATTTGTATGCATGCCCAAAATCTCAGGAGGAGAATCAAAGAGAGGGATTGTGGCATGGCCGTCCCTCATGGGGAGTGATTTCTCACTTTCCCTCTCACTCTCTCTCTCTGTCTCTCTCCAGTGAGCACACACACCTTCTAGCGAAAACCTTATAAAAGAAATCAATATCATAAATTAATTGTATTTTTATACACTTACAAATAATGAAAAAATAATTAATAGAACAAATCCATTAATAATAGCATTCAAAAGCATAAAATTAGTGCAAATATAACAAAATAGTACAAAGTTTGTATTACAAAACTATAAGACATTATTGGAAGAAATTAAGTACTGAAATATAGAAAGATATCATATCTTCACGGATTGAATATATTTAAAATGACAACATTTCTGTAGAGCCAGCAGATTGCATAGCAGTAACATCACTGGACTCTCACATGACCAACTGTGGTTTGAGTTCTGGACCTGGTAGCTTGATACTCACACTAGGTATATGTACTTACATGGCCAAAATCCAGGAGGAGAAGAGATTGTGGCATGGCTCTACCCCCTGGGGGCTGATTTTTCACTGCCTTTGTCTATCTCTCTCTCTATTCCTTCCCTCCAAGTAAGCACACATGCCCTAAGATTAAAAAAAGGAAAAAAAAGCTATAAAAAAAATGACAACACTCCAAAATTAATTTATATTTTTAGGTCAATCTGTATCAAAATATCAGTTAACTTCATAAAAGTTGACAAGGTGATCCTTAAATTACTATGGCAATTCAAGATACTCAGCCAAACAACCTTAAAAAGAAAGGCAAATATGGAAGACCTACTCATTCCACTTGTAAAACTTTATTACACAGCAACAACAATTGAAACAGTACGGAGCTGGCTGAAGGCTAAACATACAGATAAATAGAGTAGAATGGAGAATCTTGAAACAAACCTGTACATTTATAGCCAACTGATTTTCAATAAGAATGCCAAGATTTCCAATGGAGGAAGATGAATCTTTTTAACAAATGGTGCTGAAAAAAACTGGATTTTCACAAGCAGTTGGACCTTTACTTCACAAAATAGATAAAGCTTTAATCAAAATGAATCAAAGACTTAAATATAAGATCAAAGACTACAAAGCACTTGGAAAAAAACATGCAGCCTGTGGGTTTCAGGAAATTCCCTACGCTGAGTTCAGGGCCTGTGGAGACTCTGAGGCCCTCCTGCAGCTAGGACTGCTGTCATCTAGGGTGGTGATAGGGAACACTGGATTTCTTGCTTACCCTTTCCCAGTAACAGAAAATATGAAATCTTTCCCAGCCCCTTACTGATCCCTGGAAAAGTTCTTCACTTATCCTCCTATGCTGGCTTTCTTAGTCTGTGCTTCAGAAGACTTCAGTAATCGCCTTGCCAAATTCCAGTACTCTCCAGCAGACACTCCCTTAAAAGTGCATCTATTTATTGTTTTGTCATTCTGTGAAGCAGAGAAGTTCTGGGTCCTTCTAGTCAGCCTTCTTGATGACATCTCCCCCTCATAAATACTTCCAATGCCATTAAGTAAGTGAAGTGCCAATTCACAGAATGGGAGAAAATACTTACAGATTTGAAAAGGACACAGATATACAAAGAATTCTTACATTTGAATAATAAGAAAGATATACAACCCAGTTTGTAAATGGATAATGAATCAGAATAGAACTTTCTCCATTAAAGATATACTAATAAGCAATAAGTACAAGAAAAAATGCTCAACATTATTAGACATTAAGGAAATTTGATAGTTTTTAACACTCACCAGGATGATTACAATCAGAAAAGTCAAATAAAAACCAGTGTTGTTGAGCATACAGAGAAATTGGAACCCTCATGCCCTGCTGATGGGACTGTAAAATGATGTAACTGATTTTGTGGAAGTTCTGGAAGTTTCTCAAAATTTAAAATATAGAGTTATATGATACAGCAGTTACACTCCAAGGTATATACTCCAGAGAAATCTGAGCATATATCCACATAAAAAGGTACACAGGAAAGTTCATAGCTGCTTATTATGAACCCACAAAGGGAAATAATCCATGTGTCCACCAACTCAATAACGGATTACAAATTTTGTTCCATCTATACAGTGAAATATTATTCAGTATTAAGGAATGATGTACTGCTACATGCTATGACATAGATGAACTTTCAAACCTTTATTCAAACTGAAAGAAGGTCAAAAAATGCTATACATTGTATGTGTCCCACTATAGAGGATATCCAGAATAGAAAAAATCTGTAGGAACAAAAGCAAATTAGTCATTGCCTAGTTCTGGAGTTCAAAGGGAAAAATGTGCATGGGAGCTACTGCATTTTTTGTTTGTTTGTTTGTTTGTTTTTGAAGTAAGAAAAATGTTTTAAAATTTACTCTATTGATGGTCATGTAATTCTGTGGACATACTAAAAATCCATTGAATTGTACACTTTAAATGGATGAATTTTTCAGTGTGTGAATTATATATCAATAAAAGTTCTATAAAAACGTTATATAGGTTCAAACTTTTTTGGCATAGTTCACTGCTTATTTTTACACAGAGGAAATATTTAGAAGGATGCACTACCTTTCCTCTTAAAAACAACACAGAATTTCAGGTCTAAAATGAATGAAAGAACACTTTTTTTGTACTGTTTGGCTTCTTTTAGTTTTTTTTCAATCATTTGAATAAATAAAAATAACTTAAGAAAGAAAGAAAGAAAGAAAGAAAGAAAGAAAGAAAGAAAGAGAGAGAGAGAGAAAGAGAGAGAGAGGGAGGGAGGAAGGAAGGAAGGAAGGAAGGAAGGAAGGAAGGAAGGAAGGAAGAAAGAAAGAAAGAAAGACAAAAAGAAAGGAAGAGAAAGAAAAAGAAAGAAAGAGAAAAAAGAAAGAAAGAAGGAAAATAATAACCACAGCTAGCATCAGATTTAATTGGAAAAGATTGCATGTTTTCATCTAAGATTGGGAACTCCACTCTCATCATTTCTAGCCAATGGTGCTCTAGAGATTATAACAATAGATAAAAATAATAATAATCCAGATTGAAAAGGAAGTTGTAAAACTGTACTTACAGATAAAATGACCATTATATGCAAAATACTAAGCAGTCCATGAGAAACCGTTAGATATAATAAATGAGCTCAGGGAACCAGCAGTTAGCGTAATGGCTATGTCGCTGGACTCCCACGTAGTCGACTGCGGTTCATGTCCTGGACCCGGTGGTTTAAAACTCACGCCGGGCGCATGTGCGTGCGTGCCCAAGATCCCGAGTGGAGAATGGAGGAGAAGGGATTGCTGCGTGACCATCCCCCCTGGGGGGTGATTTCTCGCTTTCTGTCTCTATGTCTCTGTCTGTCTGGCGAGCACACATGTCCTATAGTGAAAATCTCTCTCTCAAAAAAAAAATGAGCTCAGCAATTGCAGTGTACAAGATCAATATCATGGGCTAGTTAGTGGTGTAGTAGTTAAGGCACTAGATTGCCACAAGGTTGACGGCAGTTCAGGTCCCAGATCTGGCAACTTGAGACATATGCTGGATGCATTTGTATGCATGCCCAAAATCTCAGGAGGAGAATCAAAGAGAGGGATTGTGGCATGGCCGTCCCTCATGGGGAGTGATTTCTCACTTTCCCTCTCACTCTCTCTCTCTGTCTCTCTCCAGTGAGCACACACACCTTCTAGCGAAAACCTTATAAAAGAAATCAATATCATAAATTAATTGTATTTTTATACACTTACAAATAATGAAAAAATAATTAATAGAACAAATCCATTAATAATAGCATTCAAAAGCATAAAATTAGTGCAAATATAACAAAATAGTACAAAGTTTGTATTACAAAACTATAAGACATTATTGGAAGAAATTAAGTACTGAAATATAGAAAGATATCATATCTTCACGGATTGAATATATTTAAAATGACAACATTTCTGTAGAGCCAGCAGATTGCATAGCAGTAACATCACTGGACTCTCACATGACCAACTGTGGTTTGAGTTCTGGACCTGGTAGCTTGATACTCACACTAGGTATATGTACTTACATGGCCAAAATCCAGGAGGAGAAGAGATTGTGGCATGGCTCTACCCCCTGGGGGCTGATTTTTCACTGCCTTTGTCTATCTCTCTCTCTATTCCTTCCCTCCAAGTAAGCACACATGCCCTAAGATTAAAAAAAGGAAAAAAAAGCTATAAAAAAAATGACAACACTCCAAAATTAATTTATATTTTTAGGTCAATCTGTATCAAAATATCAGTTAACTTCATAAAAGTTGACAAGGTGATCCTTAAATTACTATGGCAATTCAAGATACTCAGCCAAACAACCTTAAAAAGAAAGGCAAATATGGAAGACCTACTCATTCCACTTGTAAAACTTTATTACACAGCAACAACAATTGAAACAGTACGGAGCTGGCTGAAGGCTAAACATACAGATAAATAGAGTAGAATGGAGAATCTTGAAACAAACCTATACATTTATAGCCAACTGATTTTCAATAAGAATGCCAAGATTTCCAATGGAGGAAGATGAATCTTTTTAACAAATGGTGCTGAAAAAAACTGGATTTTCACAAGCAGTTGGACCTTTACTTCACAAAATAGATAAAGCTTTAATCAAAATGAATCAAAGACTTAAATATAAGATCAAAGACTACAAAGCACTTGGAAAAAAACATGCAGCCTGTGGGTTTCAGGAAATTCCCTACGCTGAGTTCAGGGCCTGTGGAGACTCTGAGGCCCTCCTGCAGCTAGGACTGCTGTCATCTAGGGTGGTGATAGGGAACACTGGATTTCTTGCTTACCCTTTCCCAGTAACAGAAAATATGAAATCTTTCCCAGCCCCTTACTGATCCCTGGAAAAGTTCTTCACTTATCCTCCTATGCTGGCTTTCTTAGTCTGTGCTTCAGAAGACTTCAGTAATCGCCTTGCCAAATTCCAGTACTCTCCAGCAGACACTCCCTTAAAAGTGCATCTATTTATTGTTTTGTCATTCTGTGAAGCAGAGAAGTTCTGGGTCCTTCTAGTCAGCCTTCTTGATGACATCTCCCCCTCATAAATACTTCCAATGCCATTAAGTAAGTGAAGTGCCAATTCACAGAATGGGAGAAAATACTTACAGATTTGATAAAGGACACAGATATACAAAGAATTCTTACATTTGAATAATAAGAAAGATATACAACCCAGTTTGTAAATGGATAATGAATCAGAATAGAACTTTCTCCATTAAAGATATACTAATAAGCAATAAGTACAAGAAAAAATGCTCAACATTATTAGACATTAAGGAAATTCAATAGTTCTTGACACTCACCAGGATGATTACAATCAGAAAAGTCAAATAAAAACCAGTGTTGTTGAGCATACAGAGAAATTGGAACCCTCATGCCCTGCTGATGGGACTGTAAAATGATGTAACTGATTTTGTGGAAGTTCTGGAAGTTTCTCAAAATTTAAAATATAGAGTTATATGATACAGCAGTTACACTCCAAGGTATATACTCCAGAGAAATCTGAGCATATATCCACATAAAAAGGTACACAGGAAAGTTCATAGCTGCTTATTATGAACCCACAAAGGGAAATAATCCATGTGTCCACCAACTCAATAACGGATTACAAATTTTGTTCCATCTATACAGTGAAATATTATTCAGTATTAAGGAATGATGTACTGCTACATGCTATGACATAGATGAACTTTCAAACCTTTATTCAAACTGAAAGAAGGTCAAAAAATGCTATACATTGTATGTGTCCCACTATAGAGGATATCCAGAATAGAAAAAATCTGTAGGAACAAAAGCAAATTAGTCATTGCCTAGTTCTGGAGTTCAAAGGGAAAAATGTGCATGGGAGCTACTGCATTTTTTGTTTGTTTGTTTGTTTGTTTTTGAAGTAAGAAAAATGTTTTAAAATTTACTCTATTGATGGTCATGTAATTCTGTGGACATACTAAAAATCCATTGAATTGTACACTTTAAATGGATGAATTTTTCAGTGTGTGAATTATATATCAATAAAAGTTCTATAAAAACGTTATATAGGTTCAAACTTTTTTGGCATAGTTCACTGCTTATTTTTACACAGAGGAAATATTTAGAAGGATGCACTACCTTTCCTCTTAAAAACAACACAGAATTTCAGGTCTAAAATGAATGAAAGAACACTTTTTTTGTACTGTTTGGCTTCTTTTAGTTTTTTTTCAATCATTTGAATAAATAAAAATAACTTTTATAAAAGGAAAGATAAATAAGGAAAAACCTACTGAAATTGGCAAGACCTGATGTTGACACAGCTGCTTGGGGCCACAACTCAGGTGGCTACAAACCACCAATTCAAATATCACAAAAGCTATAGCTAAGCTCTGAGAATAGATGGAGTGAATGACCCATGTTCTGTGGGACCCTGATACTCTTTTTCATTCATAATCAGGCACTGTATTTCCACAACTACCATAAAAATGCTAATTTCCACTCCTGTACAGAGCTACATTTTGAGAAACCAGGAAAAATAAATTCTAGACCTTGTAGAAAATAATGTATAACATGCTTGTTGACTTCTACAGGATTCCTTGACTCTAATTTTTTGCCATGTTCATTAATGTTGCCTATAATTTTAAACTGAGAAATACTTTTACTTTTGCAAATTTAAAAGCAAGTCATTATTAAATATTACTTAATAAAGAAGAAAACATGGGAAGACCTAAAATGTTTCCCACTGGTGTGACCTTTGACATGTTCTTTTACCACTTTGATGTACATGCAGTTTATTTCTCTTTTCCTTTTCTTTTAAATTTGCCAGAGGGTGCATGTGCTTTATTAGAGAGACAGAAGAGGGAATGGGAGAAATTGTCTCTGAGGAATGGTCACACCACAATCCCTTCTTTCTGTCTCTCTCTTCTTGGGGATTTTGGGCATGCAGACAAGTGTCCAGTATGTTTTTCAAGCCACTGCATCCAGGACTTGAACCAGCAGCCATGTGGGATCTAACCACTTTTACTACTAGGATTTGGACTGGCTCCTGTACAGTTTATTTATCTGAAAATTATAACAGAAAAGATGTCTTCCAAAGTTCCATTCAGAACTACATTTCATGGTCTTTGAAACAATATAATCTTGTTTAAAGAACACCTAATGGTTCATTTTCAATTAAATAAATTTGATTCCATCTGCCTGTGTTACAAAGCCTCCCACCATATTTCTCATGTTCTAAGTATCCAAGTTAATTGCCTCTCCTTAAGCCAATCCTTCAACTCTCTATAACATTCTTTACCTTTTTTCAAAATTCATATCTATTAAAATATAATGTACATATAAGAAAATTATAATTTTTAGATATGCAGTGCAATTATTATTATTTTATTATTATTTGCAATCTGAAAACAGCCACTGTTTATTTACTGACAAGATTACAAAAATAATCATGGTGGATACCTTAGTTCATCCTTCTAATAAGTCTGTTGATCTGGTCTTCCCTGATGCCAGCACCTCCGCCTTTTACAAAATGGGTGGCCTTTTTCTTCATTCCACCTCATGGAGAAGCTAATTCAAAGGGCCACAGGAAGTTATTTGTTTTTTGAAGCATTTTCTAATAGTATAGATTTCATGAATCAGATCCTCTATACAATTGATACTAAATTTACCAAGAGATAGACCAATCAAAGAGTTATCTGTCAAAGCAATTCACTTCTTATTGATTTTGCCATAACCATACTTGTAGATCAGTTTATTTACTGACTTCAGGTTTGGGTACCCCCATGCAATATATGGTTCCACAATTCTCAGCATGTTAATTGAGGCCTTCTTGAGCTTAACAAAGGTGCCATTGAAGATCTGGTGAAGATGAAGAAGTTGTAATACCTTTCGAACCTTTGGGCTCACTCCATTGATACCTCTGATCCTGATGACAAACGGCAATTTGGGTGCTGCAGGTTCATAGAAGTTGCCAGCTTTTCTTGCCAATCTGGCCATGTGAATCTCAGTTCTGTACATCTGTCTATATTCCTTATGACAGTGCTTAGCTTTTTCATAGATAAGCTTCCTCCTTGCCTTTCAAAGCATCTTTTGAGCAAAATTTTTTCTCAGGTGCTTGATCTTCAGCTCCACAAAATTCCTTCACTTTTTCTGAAGGGTTTCTGGCACAGCAGGAACCTTTTTTTGGTGGCTTCTGCCACAGCAGGAACCTTTTTCTTGGCTTCTGCCACAGCAGGAACCTTCTTTTTCTTCTCAAACATCCTCCATGGTTCCAGCTGAAAAAGAGGCAATTATTTTTTAATAAATGTATAAACATCATCAAAAAGTAGCTATATGCAATAATATTTCTATCACCACAGAATTCCTTTGTGTCCTTTAAGGCCAAAATCTTCACCCCAGTACTCAGCCCCTGGAAATCATTGATCTGATTTCTGTCATTTTGAAAATCACATCAGACATGTGTGGTCCAAACTTCTTAAGAATGTAGAAATGGACAATAAGGAATTACAGGGTGAGTATGACCATGGTGTGTGTGTGGGGGTATCGTTCTCTTCCTGTCTCTCCTGCTCTCATTTCCCTCTTTCTAGTGAGCACACATGACCTCTGGCAATTAAAAAAAACAAAACATAATGACCTTGGGCAGATACTTCTACCTCAACGGTGGGCCTTTTTTGAATGTGTAAGCCACTGACAAGGCATTGCACAATGTCCAGTATTTGGGAGAGTACTCGGTGGAGGCCCTTAGAGTACAGCTTTTAAAGTGAATGTGTGTTTAAAGCTCCCAGATGTTCTAAATGAATAAACCAGTCCACACTTGACCTTCACGAATTCATTAATATTTTAGCTGATTTCTTCCAACTCACCTTTGTGACAGCCACCTCCTCCTCTGTTCTTCCAAAGGTAAAAAATGTTGTTTTTCATCTCTCCTAGGAAGAGCTTGTTCCTCTTTGGAATTCAGTTTCCTTCACAGTGTTATGGCCTAGATTTCAGAGGGCTTCAAAGCCAGTTAGGATGTCTTGGATTATCTGGGATTGTTCATTGTAAGGGTAGGGGTGACTACCTCTTATGGCTTCCGACATCCTAGGCGGAAGTTCATATGGTACTCCTACGACTTCTCTCCCATGAAATGACTCAGAAATATCTAGTGATGGGTTCATAAGTTAAGAAGTCATAGGCTGGGGATCAGCAGATGGCATAATGGCTATGCTGGTAGACTCACACATGGCTGACCACAATTTGAGGCCTGGAATCTGGTGGCTTGAAACTTACTCTGAGGGCTTGTGAGTGTGTGCACGAGGCCTGGAATCTGGTGGCTTGAAACTTACTTGAGTGTTTGCATGCCCGAAATCCTAAGATGGGAATGGAGGAGAAGGGATGGTGGCATGGCCATCCCCCTGGGGGGTGATTTCTCACTTTCTGTCTCTCTGTCTCTTGTGTGAACACACACGCCTTATAGTAAAAAATCTGAAAAAGAAAGAAAGAAAAAATAATAATCCATTGACTAGGAATGAGCAGATGACATAGCACTTATGTTACTGGACTCTCACATGGCTGACCACAGTTTGAGTACTAGACATGGTGAAAAATCACTCTAGGTACATATATGTGCATGCCCAAGATCCTGGCAGGAAGAAAGGGACTGCGGTGTGGCCACCTCCTCTGGGGGGAGATTTCCCACTTTCCCTCTCCCTGTACCTGTCTCTTTCTCTCTGGAGAGTGCACACGCCCTAAGGCAAAAGTCTCTTAAGATAAAAATGATGGGACCAGCAGATGGCATAATGGCTATGTCGTTGGACTCCTATGTAGTCGACCACAGTTCATGTTCTGGACCCATGGCTTAAACTCACACCAAGCATGTGTGCGTGTATGCCCAAGATCCTGAGGAGAAGGGAAGAAAAGGGATTATGGTATGGCCATCCCTCTGGGAGGCGATTTCTTGCTTTCTGTCTCTCTTTCTCTCTCTGTTTTTCTGGCAAGCGCACACACCCTATAGCAAAAAAATCTCTCCCCCCAAAAATGAATAAAAATAATAAAAATAAAATTAAAAAATCCATAGACTCTAAGCCAGCTCCGTTATAATACTGTATTTCACATATTTTATTTGCTGTATATGGACCTTATGCACAGTGAGTACAACTTTTAAATATCTACCATTCAAGGAGAATAACAATTAGCTAAAATTGAGTAATAAAACAATGTCATTTCTCTTGGTTTTATGTATACACACCTCTAGAAGGAAGATGATCATATTTTTAATGGAGGTTGCTGGGACCATGCAGTTAACACAAGCTGAGTATGAAAGAACTGCCCCTTGTGCCTAGAGCAAGGACTCGGCTGAGGAGAACTGTTTGCAAGGTCAACAGTTTTACAAGTTCTGGATCTCACGTATTGTGTCGCTGTACTGTCCTACACTCAATTTCTCTGCCATGGGCCTTATTGCCATACCCTGGTACCCCATAAAGGCACACCCAGCCTTACTATAATTTTTACAATAATCCTGAAACAATGTGGATCCACTAAGGCGGCAGCGGCATCTGCATAGGGCGGCGGCTGCGAACAGGAGTTACTCCCATTAGACTCACCCCACCCTATTGGAAAATGTCAATAAAGAATGCTACATTC
>NW_006159617.1:3775196-3779486 GCF_000334495.1 Tupaia belangeri chinensis | reverse complement strand
ACACAGTAACCTTTAGGTCAGTCATTTAGCTACTCACAAGACCACATTCCTTTCCTATATAGACTCACCCTCTTAGCTGTAGACTGCCCCAAAGATAACATAGGTATTTCACTTTACTAAACCAGACAAGATTTATTTCTAGGCTCTTGTAATTGCTGCCACCCTAGCCTGAAGCTGAAGTTCTCAAAAGCTGACCCGAGGCTCAAAATTCTCAAGCCAGTCTGGGACTAAAGTAATCAAGTCTGGGACTGAAAATTCCTAGAAACCCTCTGATCCAAAGACCCTCCCTAGTAATCAAGATCTAAGAAGAGAATGCACCCGAAAAATAGACTTCCTTGTTCTAAAAATTATGGCTGGTTATACCTAAACAAAACAGATGTCATGTTTTATGATTATTGTTCCTATACTTTGAAAGCTTTACCTTTTGGAGTAAAATCCTTCACTTATTTCCCCTCACCCAACCTACCCCTGTAAAACTCCTTCTATAATAAATACTCATGACTTCTGGCCATCAGGGCTGCAGTCTGGAGTTTACTCTGGCTGTAGCCAGCTGAGAACATGCTAAAGGGCATGAGGTCTTAGTCTGATTCCTGTTCACCTGCGTCGCCTTCCTGTGCACCCACCCTGGCTGGGGTACGGCTCCCAGCAGGAGGTAAAAATGGTTTATTATTTTTATACATGCTGATTAAAATAGGAGTACTATTGAATACTTATATATTACTTAATAGTTATCAACTACACTGCCTAATACTCTGAAGTAGGGGTTGAAAAACTTAATATATAGGCCAAATCTGGTCCACAACTTACTTTTGTACATCTTCTAAGCTAAGAAGGTCTTTCATATTTTTAAATGGTTATAAAAGCAAAATTGAAGTTTTGGAATAGACATTGTATCACATATGGTCTAAAAATACAAAGATATTTGCTTTTAGATCCTTTATAGAGCATGTTTCCTGCTCCCGATGTCTGGAGGATAAAAATGTTAGTCCACATATTATCCTTGTCCTCAAGCCCTCTCACTTATGTGAAATCAATCAGCCACACACATAAATAAACAGAGAAGGGAATAATTGTTTTGAGTCAAGGTATCCAGGAAGCCTTTTTGGTGGAGATGGCATTTTTATAGAACAGTAAACCATGGATAGAATAATACATATAGGGAACTAAATAAATCAAATAAACAGTGGCTACTCAGGGTTAAGAAACAAGCCAATTGACTTTGTAGCTTATGGACTGGAAAAATCACATGATCCACTTATTTTTCCGTCTTCAGCCATAAGCCCGACCCAATAAGATTCACTGTTAAACAAGATTTATGCTAAGTATATTTAGATGTTGAGTTGTTAAATAATCTCTCAGAAATCTTTATTTTTGCTAAGAAAACCTAGAATAATAGCTGCAGTTTAACCTTTGGGTATGCTCAGAAATTGTACAAATGACATGAAACTAAGTGGTCATTCTGGTTTTTTGTTTGTTTGTTTGTTTGTTTGTTTGACTTAAGGTTAAACTTTTATTACAGCAAAATTATACAAATGAAAAGTCAACCAAGGAGAGAGACTCATAGGCCAGAGTCTGGGAGGGATCCAAAGGAAGTTTCCCAGGACTCTTGTGGTAATGTGTCCTCCAAGACACAAGGTGGCAAACACACAGAAAATTACTAACTAGAGAAGCACACCTGAGTTTTGGTGTTCAGAGCTTTTGGTTGTTGTTTTTTTGTTTATTTATTTTTTTGAAAGTTATTTATTTTATTATTATTACTATTATTTCATGCATTCAATTGTTATACCTCATTCAGTTTGTAAAGGATTTACCAAGCATGAAATACATCTCAAGGCCTGTGTAGCCCCTGATGTGGCAGGTACTCAGTCGTGAAAGATGCATGGAGTGATAACCAATGCTAATTCTGCTACAAAACCAAGACTAGTACATTTTTGTTCTCCTTGTTGTGTTGTTAATGTCTTTGAGAGGTTAGTTGCATAAATACACAAGAATCAGAAGAATATATATTCCATGTCTGCTAATTTTTTGCCCTTTTATGATAGCCCAGAGAACAGGATGCTTTAGTGTGCTAAAAAAGAAATCAAGTATTTTTGCGATAATTAGAAACCCAGCATGCCATTTTCATCACAAAGAGGGAGTGCTGTTGTGACAACCAGATTGCTAATGTCCCTGGCCCTTAAGGTTAATTCTCACCCTCCAAATAAGTTGCAATATGGAAATTTTAAAATAATTCTATTGTCCATCTATTTAGACATTCCTTTTGTTTCACAGACTACGAGTTAACTTATAAACCACTATTCTGCTTTCTTCTTTTGAACACGCACTCACAAAATTGTTGGTTCTTCCTGACAAACAACCATATTCAATAAAATATTGTATATATTGAGAATGCAGTTCACGAACATTGTCGTTTTTCCCATGCACTTTCCTTTTTATATTCATCTCTTTTGCTTCAGTTGTTAAAGACCCGGACACTCCATTTTCAGGCGTCTAATAAATGATTCAAGATGCAAAAACAAACAAACAAAAGAAGATGCCTGCTACAAAGCCAAATTGATCAGGACTCTGCACATCTTCAGACAAGGTAAACTGCCCTCTGCCGGGTGATCTATTAGTGTTATGCTAGCTGCTAAGAATGGAAAGGGCATCCCCCACTGGGCTGAGACAAATGACTTCCTGGAAGGTCTTCTGACGGTTCACAGGAATTGGCAGACCACGTCGACAGCTTCCTGGAAATGAACATCAGTGGTGACCCCGGATCTGTTCACTGGGTTCCTTGTAAGCCAAAGCTTTCTCATCTTTGACGTCTCATTTTTCCCTCTAGCCAAATCACTTCCAGATTATATGGCCTTCAGAAGTGGGGAGAATTCTTGGATCTGTTTCTTTTCCTAATTCCATTGTCATGGTTGAACATTTACTTCCCTCAGTTCTCCTCTTTTGATTCACAAAATTGTAAATGGGATGTCAAAATAACTGAACACTGAGAGGTCTTTTAAATGCCACTCTACAAACAACCTGGCTTCTCCGTGGGGCAACACAGATGCTTCCCACTAAGTAGAAAAGGTCACAAACAAGTGGGAGATTAAAGAGGTAGCTATTGTAATGTATTAGTCGAATATATTTGTAAGAATATAATTACTGATAAATTTTAGCCATAGTTTTCACCACAGTATATGCCACAATAACAAAGTCACCAAAAGTGTTCATTTTAATTTTTATAGTGGCATTCAAGTTGTTTTTAATTCTATTTTTAGATGAATTCATGAAATTGACTTGAAACAGAAAGATCTAATCAGAAGTTTTGAAATCTCTGAGTTCATACATTATTGTAAATGTAAAACTTAAAAAAAAAAAAATCCTGAAACTATTAGGAGTCTTCTCAGAAAAGATATTCTAGAGATTCACAATATGTATGTCATTCAATAAAATTAAAACACTACCCTATAATAGCCAAAATAAAATATATTTTGATGTTCATTCAAAATACAGGTTTTTACTATACAGGAACAGCAACCCTAACACCTGGGACACATTGCTAGAAAACCTTTAGACAAAAATAGCCTGATATCATCAGTTTTGCAGCAATGTTTAAAACCCAATTAGCAGAGTCTGAAGGCTATTTATTAGAAAATTTTCCAGATAAAAATACAGAAGATTTTTCGAGAAGCAATTCAATAAAAATACAAATTGGCAAATAAAATACCTTGCAAAGTGAACTTCAAGGTCATTTTCAAAACACTTTAAAAGATGGAGCTCATGTAACAGGAGAATATTTGATAGAGCCCGTGCTACAGGCATGGCTAAATCTATTTTGGATCAAAAAGAAGCAGCCAAGCTGAAAAAAGGTGCCCATATCCGACTTTGGGAGTGGTAACCTGCATCAAGGACATCGCTCATTCTGAATGACCCGGCAGCCCCTGCATCATTTACCAAGAGTACTCCCTTCAAACAATATGCCTCCTGATTTCCTCAGTGTGTTCAATGAGGTGGTAAAAATGGAAACTTTTACTTGAAAAAAAAATCTAATGATTTGAATAACTTTTTTTATTTTTTTCAATAGGAAGTGACTTTGAAAACTTACTTCACCGATGAATTCTCCTTAATCTGGAAAATTGCAACCAAGATGTGCAGCAGGGGTACAATAGCCTTATGACTCTGGTTTCAGTGAGCATTTTCCTCAAAGAGAAGGAAAACTAAGACATCCAGTGAATGGCCAGTCTCCAGGTAAGATGATTTTTTTTTTTTGGGGGGGGGGGGGGGGGGAGGCTTTTGCTTTTGGGGACGTGCACT
>NW_006159617.1:3758555-3775131 GCF_000334495.1 Tupaia belangeri chinensis | reverse complement strand
CATTTTCCTCTCGGGATCTTGAGCACACTCACATGCGCGCACCCAGCTTGAGTTTAAGCCACCAGGTCCGGGACTCGAACCACCATCGATTGCATGGGAGTCCAGCGACATAGCCATTATGACAACTGCTGGTCCTGAATTAGTTATTTTTTGTCCTAAATGATAGAGGATGCTTAACAAAATTTGCTTCTCTAGCAGATACGTCTTCAAGGTAAAATAATCTCAATCAATAATTGTATGAAGAAACTGTCCAGGTTATTATTGCACACAACAAGATCATTGCAATTAACATGAATGCTGAGAGCTGAAAGGAGAATTGCTTATGGGGATGATGAGGTATATGAAAAATTTAGTTTTATTAAATGTTGTGACGCTGGGACCAGCAGATGTCTAATAACCATTAGCTAGATTCCCACATGTCAACTACAGTTGGAGTCCTGGACTCGATGGCTTGAAACTCATGCTGGGTGCATGTACATGCATGCCCAAAAATCCTGAGAGGAGACTGGGAGAGAATGGATTGCAGCCTGGCCATCACCTTTGCGGAGGTGATTTCTCACTTTCTGTTTCTCTGACTCTCTGGGGAGTGTATGCGCCCTAGAGCAAAAATCTCTCTTAAAACAGTTGTGATGTTGGGGGCAGCAGGTGGCATAATGTTAAGGTGACGGATTTCCACATTGTTGACAACAGTTTAAGTCCCAGACCTAGAGGCTTGAAACATGCCAAAGGCATGTGTGTGTGTGTGTGCCCAAAATCCCAAGAAGAAAATGGAGACGGGATTGTGACCATCACCCGGGGGATGATTTCTCACTTTCTCTTTCTCTCTGGTGAGCACACATACCTTAAAGCAAAAGTCTCTCCAAAAAAGAAATGTGATGTTTACAATGATTTTGTTAAAGATAAGAATAAGATCATCGTTCATTGTTCTTCACTGAGAAGAGTTCTTTGATGAGTGTACGCCAGTGATAGAGGAAAAGAACACCTGGTGGAGCAGGCATCATACGGTTCAAGCATAGACAATTCATAAAACTTCCAGGCAAAATAGTGTGGATATATGCTATCTCAAACGATCTCTTTGGTAACATTCTTAGAATTCTTACTCAGTGATTATTACATAACTTATATTTACATGACTTATAAATCAGTAAAATAATTGTGATCCTACTCCACTCCACATACGTATTCACACAAACACACATATATACATATACATACATATATATATACATATACATACATATATATATATATATATCCTCAGTTGTCACACCAAGATTTTTCTGTAACTTTTCTCATTTCAGTCCATTTTATTTTTAAATTCATAAACTCGGTGCAATAGTATCTTATCCAACAACCAAGAAATACAGAAAACAAGTTCTCTACGTGTGAACAACAGCATTTAAACATGTAAATATTTTATAGTGAGGCAAATACAAATACATTATTGAAAAGAATGTAAAACTTGAAAGAATCATTAAAATAACATATGAGTGCTATTACCACTGGTGAGTCATCCAGAACACTCAGGACATATTTCCCTCTTCTTTTAGCTCAACTTTGCAGAAAAATTTGAGAATTTGGTGTTATTAAACCATCTTTAAAATGTGTGTTTTCCATGTGTTTCCACCTAGCTAGCTACAAGAGTGACCAGCCCACTCTTGGTCAGTCTCCCCTGTGAACAGTGGTTTTCAAAAGAAATGTTAATGTTTAGAAAAATCAATATTAGTTTTAAATCAGTGAGAAGTAAAAGTTTGAAAAAAATGTAGATGTAGCCCAGTTTTCTCAAAGCCTAAATATCAGTTACAGTTTGGGGAGGAAATCGTAGTTTGATGACGGTTAAATGTGTAAATTTGACCAGGTTGCTCAATTTGTGCACCTACTTCCTCGTATCTCAGATGTAAATAATTCAATCACTCTATGGGACTTGTTTTTGACATTAAATTAGATCATGTATGCAAAATGCTTAGTACAATGACTAACATAGAATAATTCAGTAAAACGTAGCATTTTAGAAACACTATTGGGGAAGAACCCTGGGATGTAAGAATGCAGGCATAATGTTTCAAGGCGGTAAATTAATCACTCTTCTCCTCTACACCAGAAATACTCCTCACAGAGAAGTGTGTTCATAGATGTCAAGTGTGAAGGGGAGAGAAGAGTGCAGTACTGAGGGGCCTATGGCTCTCAGTCCAGATAAAGTGAGCAAATTCACCTGGTTACAAGTTTCCAAACTGACTGAGCCCAAGAGATGTGAAGTCAAAGGGGAAGTCTGACCTTAGAAAATAAAAATGAGCTTAAAGGAGCCTATCAAAACGCAGAGACTTAGAAAGAAGTGGAAACTAGTGCAGGAAGTCTGTCACAAACATTAAATTATTATCATCAGGAAACTTACCTACAAAAATGACTATCTAGAAAATTCAGACCCAGCAGAAGCAGTCACCAGTAAATGGCTTTTTACATCTTTTCTGCCATGTGACACAAGGATAATTTGGCCAGTTTAAAGGATCAATAATGGACTAGGTCATTTGGGGCCCTGTCTTGACAAAACTTGAGAAAACCAAAAGAAGATCAAGATAAATGATCAGGGTAATATAATATATGTCCTATAAGGACTAATTAAAAGTATCAGAGCTAAGTCTAGATAAAAAGGCAATAATTGTTACTTCAAACACTTCAATGGACGTAGTAGGGATTTTTTCACCAGATGATTTAATGTTCATGGAAGACTCAAAGGAGGGAAAGTATTTAAATAAATTTGGAGACATTTCTGTCAATAAAATAAGAATATATGATAAAGTTTTATAATAATCTATGAAGAGATTATGAGAAACTTTGTCTCTGATATCAAGGCAATGGTCAACTATCTTCCTGCAGTAGTTAGTTCTACCATAACAAAATATCACAGACAGTGTGGGTGAAACAACAGAAATTATTTTTTCACAGTTCTAGAGGCTAGCAGTCCAAGATTAAGACATCAATAAAGTATGGTTTCTCCTGAGGCCTCTCTTTGGCTCACAGATATCCATCTTATTGCTGTGTGCTCACATGGACTCTCTGTCTGTGAGTCCCTGTATCTTTTTGTGTTTTCAAACTTAATCTTTCATTAAGGACATTCATCAAATTGTATTAGGCCCCACCTAATGGCCTCATTTTTAACTTAATTATCTCATTCAGAGCTTTAATCTCTAAATAAAGTCACATTCTGAGATACTGTCAATTAGGAATTCAATATATAAATTTTATGAGGTCACAATTCAGCCTCTTCTAGATGAGTTAGCCATTGACAGTAACCAGTAGTCACTAGAAACCTTTTTTTTTTTGGAGAGGTTTTTGCTATAGGGCATGTGCTCTCACCCAAAAGACAGAGAGAGACAGAGAGAAAGAAAGCAAGAAATCATCACCCAGGGGGGATGGCCATGCCACAATCCCTTCTCCTCCATTATTCCCTCGGGATCTTGGGCACACATGCACACGCACTTGGTGTGAGTTTAAGCCACCAGGTCTGGGACTCAAACCATGGTCAACTACATGGGAGTCCAGCGAAACAGCCATTATGCTAACTGCTGGTCCCCAAGACCTCTTATAATACCATGCTTCATGTCTAACACACAGGCACATATCTCATGTTTGCAAAACATAAAATTAACAAATGAAATGCTTAAAAATCTAATTACTTTGTTTACCACATTCCAAATTAAGATACTGCAATCACATATCAGAGTTTCTTGATATAAATGCAAAAAGTATCTTCATGGTGAATAGATGTATACTTGCACACACAAAGAAACTTAGCATTTCAATTCTTATAGCAAATGAATAACTTGGGTTAGATTTCAGAAATGCTGAAACACTTCTTACGGGCTCCCATTTCTACCTTGGAGGGATTAGATTGAGAACCACTGATTCTGTTATTAATCTTTCTAAAAAGAAAGTTTCTGATGAGGTTATTTTCCACTTGTCTTTACACTATAGTTAAATGATAGCTGTTATATTGGAATATACTTCCCAGCCTACTCAGCAGAAGGCTCATAAATGATGTGACAGACATGCACAGTCAACTAGGGGCCTAGTCCTCCTCCTTTTATCCTCTACTCTTTTGTAGAAAAAGCAAATTTCCCCTACACATGTAGATTTCTAGATCGAAGTGATCTGATCTTCTTTGCAGAGAGATGGGCACATCAATTACCGAGATAATTGGACATTATGTCTCTGGAATTTGCATCCCAACTAAACTAAGGAAGTACTGACAATATTGGAATGCATTCATCTGAAGGGGTATTACATGCTACCAAAAACCCAACTGCTTCAATGCCTATCCTTCCCAACTTTGGTTTTTCATTCCGATCTGATAGTACTCTCTCTCATGATCTAACAGCAAAGTCCCTCCACCTGAGTTAGTTTTTGTTACCTGTGTGAGGAAAACGTGTCCTGATACTACCAACTATATTAAAAGATTTCCTAACATCTCTATATGGCTATCTTACTGCCTCATTCAATAACCCTAATACCAACATTATGCTAACTGAGAATGGAAATAATTTTGGCAGACTACAAAACTTTCCAGAATGAAGTGATAGGAGAATTGAGCAAGATTTTACTTTATAGGGATACTCTTCCTGAAACCAAAAATCAACTGAACATTGATAACTACAGTCTTCAAATATGTGTACATACCCAATTAATTTGTGAGAAAAACTACCTTTTTTAAATTGTATATAGATAGACCTAGACCTCTAATCTATTTGCTTCTTCATAGAACATTCTGGGCCAGTGGTTGTCAAAGTGTAGTCCCAAGACCAGCAGCATCAGCATTACTTGGGAATGTGTTAAAAAGGCAATTTCTGGGGTCCTACTCTGTCAGAATCTCTGGGGGAAGGGTCAGTAAACTGTGTTTGAACACATTCTCCAGGTGATTCTGATGGTCTTCACTGATGTCTAAGAACCTCTGGGCTAGGTAAATGCTTGCACTGGAATGGATCTCACCTCTTAGTAGCTGACTTGACCCTTCTCATAGCAGGCCAATACAAGAAACCCATAAAGACATCCCTTTAGGGGTCTTGTCCTAGTTGGGTCCAAGCCTTCCTCCTCCCTTTACCCTTAGCCCATCTTTGTCAGTTGCCTCAGGAAAAAGAGAAATGGTCATTAAAGAAAGGCAGGAGGTCTGAAAATAGAGCAGTAAGGTCATTTATGCGAAGCCTGTAACCTCATTTCCGACTATTTGATTGTTTTATTTGCCCCAGAGGCACTACTTCTCACACATTTGGCTCCTCTCTTTAAAATGGAACTCCAACTAATCATTTTCTTGTGCTTCAATGCACAGTTCTCCCAAGTATTCTTTTTTAAACTGAGTGAAAATTAAACCTAATGCACACAGTTCCATAATAACATTTCTCTTAATGAGACCCCTCTTCTAATGGAAAGGACTGCCCTACTAAATTAAAAGTAAGGAAATGTTCAAAACATATAATCCAGCACAAGAAACCCAAGGCCTAATTTATTCATCCCTTTCACCAGACAATGTGATGAAGCATAACAGGAACATGAGAAAATGAAGCTGCATTCTTGTCTCCTCCTGCCATTTCCCACTTTCTACTTAGAAAAGGTCAGTGTGAGAAAAACATGACCTAAAATCTACTTCCTGGTAACACAAAACCAGTGAAAGCAAATATTTTCCATGTCCTACTAATCTGAAAATCGAATTGTAAATTAAAAAAAAAGAAAAAAAGAAAAACCTCTTCATTATATGAGATCTTTTTTTTTATTTCAAACGTTTTTAATGGTTTTTAAAGTTATTTTTAGTAACCCTGGGATGAATTCCAAGTAATTTCAAAATTGCCATCAGAATAGTACTTTGGTTATAGGTTAAAAAAACCAAGTACATAATCTACAGTGTTTTATGAGGTCATTAATTTGAATTATGGAATTCTAATTGCCTAGGAGCTTGTCCATAAACCACTGCTCTCCTATGGCAGGATGGAAAAGAACACAAAGTAGTTCTACCAGGAAGCTTGGAAGCTTGTCAGAACCTAGAAAAGTTTCTCAAACTTCATGTCTCCTTTCAGAGCTATGGATATGTTACAAACCTCTGATCAAAAGATAACCATGGCCTCAGAGGTAGGCTTGTGTGTGTGTGTTTGTATGTGTGTGTGCATATGGACACTCGTGTGTTTTCCTTGGCGTACTTCTATGCATATTGAAACATGGAAATGGTGGCATTACAAGAGGCCAGAACTCCTCAAATATCTGAGATGTTCTTGTGTTATAATAATAATTAACTCACTGGAGATTATTCAATGTGTATGCATATGCCTGTCTGTTTATGTGTACAAAAGAACAAACATGTATACAAACACTTGCTTTTTATGTGCACATTAAATGCTCTAGTTTTTTTTGTTGTTTTGGGTTTTTTGGTTTTTTTTTTTTGTCTTTTTTACAATTTTTTATTCTAACCATACAATCATGCAAATAGGCCCATGGCTATTCCAGATCTTGGTAACTAATATACTGAGGTCAAAAATCCTGATTTGTTTTGTTTATTAGTTGTTATAGGGCACATGTGCTCATAGGAGAGAGACAGAGAAGGTAAATGAGAAACTACCCTCCACCCTCCAACCCCACCCTTCCACCCCCGTCACCCGAGGATACACAGTCAAAATCTCTTTTCCATTCTCCTCTAGGATTTTGAGTGTTCATGCACACATCCCAACTTGATTCTCAAGCCACAGTATCAAGGACTAGAATTATATACCTTAACTTCCATGCCACCTGCTGGCCTGAAAACCTTGTCTTAAGATAGAGTATTTTTTCTTTGGTGGTGTGGTGGTTGAGAGCGCTGGACTTACACATGGCTAACCATAGTTTGAGTCCCAGACCCTGCAGCTTGCTTTCTCACTCTCCCTCTCTCTCTCTCTTTCTCTGTGTGTGTGTTCCAGTTTGGTTAAAATTAAACAAATAAATAGAGTTAAATAAAATAATTGTTTAAAACGTATTTTTATGAGAGATAGTAGCTCAGTTTTTCATCTTCTTACATTTGTTTAAATAATAACTTTTAATAAATTTTCATGAATCAGTTATAAAAACAACCTTCATTACATTCATGTCATAATGCAATGGACTTGGATGCAATTTGGTTTATGAATCTGGACTCGGAAGATTATCATTTTAAACTTATGCCCATAGAATGACATGAGGCTCAACTACAAACCACACAAAATAAATATAAGCTAGTGGGATAACATTATAAAAGTAGGAGTGCCTGTACAGACAGACAGAACTTGTCCATAGCTGAAGTATAAATAATAAATAAATAAATAAATAGAAAAGGACAAGAAAGAAAAGAAAACAACTTATAATAAAAACAGCTTTATAAACTTCTTATGCAAACACCCTTACTTTGGGTAGTTTGTAACCAGAATCCATTTCCTGGTGAAACCTTGAAGTACATTGCAAATACTAATTAACATCCACACTCCCCTCCTTGGGTGGTTAAAAGAGAAGTGTAGGGATTTGGGCAGTTCTTGGAATTTCAAGGATGGGCACTTGGACTGTAAGATCAGTCAGACCAACCATGGGTTATAAAGAAAGGCATCTTTATTCAGGCTCTGCACAAGCCCGCGGCTCAGCCGGACTAACCACAAGCTTCCAGCCGTTGAGACCCATCATTCAGCCACAGTGTTTCTTAATTGACTTTATTTGTTTTTGGTGTTGAAGTAGTTTTCCTCCAATGAGTAGGTGACTCAGTGAGAATCCCCAAAGAAAACAGCTTCTAAAAGAGCTTTTGGTACTTAGAGGTTTTGGAAAAATGACGAGAAGAAGCATTTTCCTGAAGTCAATATTATTCCTTGGAACAAATCAAGGCATTGACTCGAATGACAACAACAAAAAAAATTAACAAAAAATCTGTACAGCAGCAAAGGGGATAACTTCTGAGAAATTACTTTCTAGTGACATTAAAACAGTAAATATTTCACCTGATTTATAGCTGTTTTTTCTTTTGACTGAAAATGTGCAATGTATGTGGCTTGAATACATGTTCTTGTCTCAAATGTTCTACCACACACATTTCTACCAACTGTGAAGGCAAACACATTTTGACTAATGTTATTGCTTATGAAAAATTTCCCTATGGCTTGAAATCCTGACTTTTTTTTTTTTTTAATCATTCACATTTATAAATGGGCAATTGTTAAACCACTTGTTATTTCTCTTAGAGTTACCATAATAAGAGAGATAAAGTAAATAAGTTAACCTTTCTGGTGCTATATACTTTTATTTGAGAACAGCACTTAGAAAGAAAAGAATCCTTGAGAGTGTGAAAACTTTAAGCATGATTCTTGTATGCCAAGGTCTCTCATCAACATTTCTCCAACAAGGATGTTTCAAGTTGTCTCAAGTTGTGTTCATAAAAATATAAAAAAACTCATGTGCTCTTACATTTTAAAATCATTGGCAAAATTCATGCTCATTTAGCTGGGCTTAGAGAGTCACACTGAGAGGGTAAAAACTAAACTAGCCTATTCTAGTACTAGAGATGTAATTGGCTAGAACACTTCTTTAGAAGTAAGACATCATTCTCAAAGCTCATTTTTATATGTGGTATTTAGGACCACTTTGTATGGAATGTGAAGTGTTTTATGAATAAACCCTACTCCAGATGTGGGAGATCAATCCAAGAGGGGAGAGCAAATCTCTGTCTTTAATTTAGGCTCAAAGCCCATTCTGAACTGTTTGCTGTCTACACATAACCTCAGAAGGATTTGCAAATTGGCAGTACCGACTACCTGCCAGGACTTTGTAAAGGGCCTGAATGCAAGTATCTGATCAATGATGGTACCTTGCATATCCTGATGGTGCTTGATGCCCTGGTGGGGGCATGGGATCAGCTTTGAGAGCCCTGAAATTATAGCATTTGAATGGCACATCACCTGAAACAGGCTAAGCGTGATAAGAGGAGACATGGGGAGGGGTGCGCTGTGTGAGACAACCTGGAATTTAAATTCTGACCATGCCACGTATTGATTGTATGACCCAGGGTGTGCTGCTAAATTTTGTTGTCACACATTTGATGTGCAAAATACTTGCACTGGTTAATATTTTACATCTCTCAGCTCCTAATTCACTCCTCTAAATCCTGCTTTGTATGGCTGGAGCTGGGACTCTGCCAGCTATGTCTCTTTGGTGCCAGCTGGCTTCTCGTTAGGTTATTCAGAAGGTGGCAAGGAACAGGCCTTCCTTCTTCCCTTTTGTTGCAAGTCTCATAAGCTCTTCCCAGCAGTGATTCTTCCTCCAGCAGCAACAGTTGGCTCCAGTTTGCAGCTCCTACTGGCACTCACAGAATGAGGCTTATGGTCGCTCGAGGTCTCAGCAGCAAACAGGCTCAGATTCCTCACCATTTGAGTTTCTACATCCTGATACTTTTAACTGGTTTTCTTTACTTCTCTAGCCTTAGGGGTGGTAGTTATTTCCTTGATTATGTCTATTTTTCTTTTCTCTCTCATTTAGCCAATCAGCCCTGCATATTAATAGTCTATACTAAATTCTTGCTGTAAGATTACACAGTGTGGTTTCTATTTTCCTGACTGGTCCTGGACTGATACAATATGAGATAAAACTATTCACTTAATTTTTTAATATAAAAATGTTTTTTTTCCCCTTAATTTACCAGAGACTACATGTGCTCACTACAGAGGCAGAGAGAGAGAATGAGGGAAAGTGAGAAAGCAGACCCCATGGGCAGATACCAAGAGGAGAATGGAGGAGAAAGGACTGTGGTGTGGCCATCCCCTCTGGGGCGTGATTTCTCACTTTCTGTCTCTTTGTCTCTGTCTCTCCCATGAGTGCAACAAGTGCCCTATAGCAAAACTCTCTTAAAAAAAAAAAAAAGAAAGAAAAGAAAAGATAGAAAGAAAAAGAAAATCTTGTCTCTTGATATACCCCATAGTATAGTGTGTAAGCCCTGAGTGTTTGTGTATGTGTGCATGCACCCAAATCTTGATAGGATGGAGTTATGGAAGAAAGGGAATTGCAGCATGATCATGCACCCCTATGAGGTGCTTTCTCCCCTGACCCCCACCCCACCTCTGTCTGGAATGCACATACTCTCTGGCATTTCAAAAAGAAAAATAAAGACAGAAAACTTTGTTTCTCAGACTTAATGGCCACAATGATAGTACTACACTGTGTCATGAAAAGATTATGCAGTGTAATCAGGCTCCCTTGGAGGGTGGGGAGTGTCTTCTCTCCCTCCCCCTCTCTGTCTCTCTCTTTTTCATGCATGCACATTTGCCCTCTGGCCTTAAAAAAGAAAATAAATTTGTAGTATAACCATTGAACGATGAGGGATATGCATAGTGGCCTCCAAGCTGAGAGACACTTGACAGGAGTTTATTAAAGAGTAACTTAGAGAACCAGCAGTTAGCGTAATGGCTATGTCACTGGACTCCCACGTAGTCGACCGCGGTTCGTGTCCCGGACCCGGTGGCTTAAAACTCATGCCGGGCGCGTGTGCGTGCGTGCCCAAGATCCCGAGAGGAGAATGGAGGAGAAGGGATTGTGGCGTGACCATCCCCCCTGGGGGGTGATTTCTCGCTTTCTGTCTCTATGTCTCTCTCTGTCTGTCTGGCGAGCGCACGCACCCTACAGTGAAAATCTCTCAAAAAAAAAAAAAAATCTTAGAACATGCTGTCTATTTTTCTTGGCTTTCCTGAAAGTAACTTCTAACTTTCCACTTTTTAAAAATGTGTTCAATAATTACTTTATTTAATATTTTACTTTTTTTTTTTCATTTGACCAGAGAAAGAGAGAAAGAGGAAAGTGAGAAAATGAGCTACCAGCTCCAGGACTCGAATCATGGTCAGCCATGTGGGAGTCTAACACCTTAATGACCATACCACCTGCCAGCCCACAACTTTTCATTTATTAACAAATTATCCAATAATGGACCATTAATAAAGGAATAGAATGGCACTCAGAAAATGCCTGCAAAGATTATTTTTAACCTAATGAATATATTTTCATTAAAGTTGTTATATTAGATATTCCTAAGTCATTAAAAGTAAATTTATTCACACAGGTATGTCACAAATACATAAGAAATTGAAAAGGAGTCATTGTAATGCATACCTGGGTAAAAGCAAACTCCCCAAAAAAAAAAAAAAAAAAGGGTAACTTACAGATAGCAAGAATCTAGTGAACAAAGACTCTGGCTGTACTCTGTCACCATCCTGAAACAAGATGGTGATTTCAATGGGAGAAAAATGGAGCAAAATAATAGAAGCAAGCCTGGGGGAAGCTAATCACCTGTTTTAGAGATGTGATTGCTACCAGGTCCTCAAAATCGTTCATCTTTTGCAAACACAGACCAGCTGTGTCAGTGAACGCACACCGTGAGTAGGGAGAACAGAGGGCCCTGAGCTGGCATCAGGCTTTACAAAGGCGCCGAACTGAAGCATCCATACAGTAACTATGATCCCAATGAAAAGAACTGAAGTTTTGACTGGATGAATTGAAATGCTTGATTTTGTATTGTTTTATTCATGAAAGGGATAGTGCAGTACAAGTAGGCAAACTTCCCCATACTCTTGCACAGAAATGGAATTTGTGAAATGAAGAGTCAATCTCTTTGCTTTTCAATTCTTAGCTGCTATGATGATAGACTGAGTAGATGACATAAGTTATTGCCTCAGAACAACTGCTGAATCTAGATACAGTTACTTACTTTGAAATATGTGCAGATAAAGGTAAGCCCAGAGTTTCCTGATCCTGATGTGAACCAACTCTGAATGAAAAAATATCTCAATCATGATTAATACCCTGAGTTAATCAATTATTTAATGTTGTTAACTTTCCCCTGCCAATGACGCCCTAATTGTACCACAACTTGAAAGCGTAAGAATGATAAAGAAATAAATGGAAAAATAAATCTGCACTCAGTTTGACTGTGAGGACACCTGGAAACCCTCAAATGTGATAAAGATGTATAATAATTTCTGATGGTCTACCCCTACATTATGCATATAAGATCCATTATTTCTAATTCATAGACAGGTTCTATCTTTTCTTAAATGCCAGAGGGCACATGTACCCACCACAGAGAGATGAAGAGACAAGGGAAAGGCGGGGGGGACAGAGCACCCACCCTCCAACAAAGTATGATCACACTGTAATCCCTTCTCCATTTCTTCATCCTGTTCAGATTTTGGACATGCACAAATACACATGCCTCTCATGCCTTTCAAGCCACTGCGGCTGGGATCTAAGCTATGGCTATGTGGAATCTGGCTTCTCCCAACCACTAAGACAGAGGACTGGCCTTTCAGAGGGTTATAAAATCAGAAAATCACGATGGTGGTTCAACTAATTTTTACAAGCTAGTGAGTAAAATAAAATCCAGACCATAGTCAGTTTATCTAGTCATTTGAAAGAACATCTTTTTAAAAGATAAGAATATATTGTGCTTGGAATCAAGTTTGCCAACAATTCTTTACATTTCTTTTCCATAACGATGGTACAAGGCTTTCAAAGAAAAGACCTGCCTTCTCATAATGAGGATGCATCCAGTAATTAAAAACATGTATGTTCAGATGAACAAATGAACCAGAAAGAAGTACTGGTCATTTTAATCCTCACAAAATATCTTTAACTGTGCTTCTGAAATCAATAACTTTAAAGGGAAGATACGTAATAACTTTCTATGCTGTCTTTTATATATATCAATATATACTATAATACTATATATAATAAGTTACTATACATATACAATATTCTATACAATATATAGTATATATGATACTGTATATAGTCTATGTTATACTATATATTTCTGATATATAGTGTACATAAATATATACATAGTGTGTGTGTGTATATGCATGTGTATATAAAATGGTGTATGGTTGAAGAAATTTTATTGAACAACCTGCTTTATTTCAAACAAGAAAGTGTAAGTTCATGAAAATTTTTGTATGTGAAGATTTAGTATTATGAATGTCTTCTGAACAGTAAGTCACATTTGTAGGAAACAACTGAGCTGAAATTTCCAAATATTTACATGCTGTTAGATGTTCATAACTTTCTAAATTTCAGTGAGTTTTAAACTTGGCTTGTATGACTCCCTTAATTCTCTTAAAACTAAAGAAAAAAATAAAAATAAATTAAAGTTACTAAGTTTGAGAATTCTTTTAGCTCTTAGAGCAGGTAGGTGCCTGTGCAACTTATTCTCAGCTATAGATGATTTTATGGACTCCCAACACTTAAACCAAATACTAACAATTTTAATATACTCTGGTGCTGGGATAGACCTATGATTCAGTGGTTTAGGGAGCCAGATTCCATGTAGCCAACTGAGGCTCAAATCCTGGCGCTGGTGGTTTGAAAAACTCACTGGGTACATGTGCATGCATGCCCTAAATCCTGACAGAATGGAGAAATGGAGGAGGAGGAAGTTGGTGTAAATATACTCCACTGATGGGTGCTTTCTGCCTCTCCTCTCTTTCTCTCTGTTAAATGCACGTGCTTTCTGACACAACTCTGATTCATGTGTATTATTTTTCCATTATCGATGTAACACATTACCACAAATTTAGGGGTTTAATATAATGCACATTTCTTATGATTCTGAAGATCAGGAGTCAAAATGGTCTATGCTATAATCAAGTTATCAGCAAGGCTGAAGTCTGTCTTGAAGTCCTAGGAGGTACACTGTTTCCCTGCCTTTTCCAGCTCCTAGATGCTACCCATGTTTCTTGCCTCCTGGCTCCATTCCTCTGTCTTCAAAGGAGGCTACATTAGGCTGAGTCCTTACATCTCATCAATGTAGGCCTTCTTGCAGTTACATGTTCTTCATAGTAACCCATTTCACACTTCTTGTGATTATACAGGCCCACCTGAATAATCCAGAATAATCTCCTCTACTCAAGGTTCTTAATATAATAACATCTGCAACATTCTCTTTTCTGTGTCAGGTCACATAGTCACAGGTCCCAGGGATTATGTTTTACTATTCACTTTTTGGAGAAATTCTTGGGAGGTACTTACTTGATTCTGACATAGAGATACACAATCTTCCCATTTTTAAAGCTACCTTTACATTGCTTCACACGGTAAAAGGGACTTTGCACTTATGATTGAAATGGGAAGATTATCCAGATTGTCCAGGTAAAAGAGGGAGACATGAGACAGAGTCAGAGAAGATATGACGGTAGAAACAAAGGTCAGAGGGATATGATTTCTGGCTTCGAATTTGGGAGAGTGCCATAAGTCAGGGAATGTGAGCAGCTTCTAGAGCTGGGAAAGGCACAAAACTGAACTCATCCCCTAGAGCCTCCAGGAAGAAATGCAGCAGCCCTGCTAACACCTTGGTTTGAATTCCATAAGGCCCATTTGAGACTTCTGAACCCCAGAATGGTAAAATAAGATATTGTTTTTGTTTTAAGCCACTAAGATTATAGTGATTTGTTCCAGCAGCTATAGGAAACTAATATATTGGGTAAATTTTCCTTTTAGTAAATTATATCCTAATACAGTTCTAAGATCTGTCCATTGTTATTACACAGCAAGATCTGCTCTACTATTTCTAAATGCAAGGTGGCATGTGTTTCCTGCAATGAGACAGTAAAAAGAGAGGTAACATCTCAGTGTGGGTGCTCACAGGAACTGTGGAGGTAATTTGTTGGAAACATTGCTCCTTTTCTATTAGTGACAGCAGGATGTAGCCCACTGAAAAGCTTCTACCACTCCTCAATGGGCCACTGTTCCAACATTTAGAATCCAGTATTTCTTTGGGCTCTCAATGATATTTTGATTTTTTAGTCAATATGCTGAAATTCCTAGGAAACAGTGAGCAAACTCATTGAGTTTCACTGCAAAAATAGTACAACTGCAGGTCTTCCACCAATAGCCAGGCCCTCTGAGGGTTCCAGAGCCAAAGAGGAACATGTTCCTCAGGCCTGTGCATCATATGTGACACATGACCTTACCTACTACCTAAATGGAAGCCTCTTCAATTCAGCACTCAGCCACGTTGGAATTGGAAAATATTGAAAACAAGGGACACTGGTGTGGAACTAAAGTATACCACAGAGAAGTACACAAAATTAGAGCTCCAGAAATCCACCTCAAATTGTTATAGAAAAGCAAGTGCTTCACCAGATGCCTAGAAAACAAAGCAGAATGTTAAGAAAGAGGATAAAATCAGAAATTGTATCCCTCTCAAAAGAACATAGTGACTACTCATGAACTATTAAAAAAAGAAAGCATAAGAAATGACAGAAATAGAATTCAGAATATTCATTGTAACAAAACTTCATGAGTGCAAGAGAAAAATGGACAACTAATTCCAGGAGATTAGAAAATCATTCCATGACATGAAGGAAGAATTCCATAAAGAGATAGACACATTAAAAAGAATCAAACAGAACTTCTAAAGATGAAGAATATGATGTAACAAATTAAAAATCTACTTTGAAGGCATCAATACCAGATTGGATCATACAGAAGAAAGAATCTCTGATCTGGAAGATGAAGATGCTGACTTAATCCAAAGAATAAAAAATTAACCAAGAAAAAATGAAGATAATATACAGGAAATAGTAGACACCACTAAACACTCAAATATCCAAGCAACTGGAATTCCAGAAGGTGAAGAAACTGGTAAAGGCATAGAAAAACCTCTTTAATAAATACTATCTGAAAGCTTTCCAATCCAGAGAAATGTAAAGACATACAAGTCCAGGAAGAACATTGAAAACCAAATACATCGAGCTGGCCAGCAGTTCCGGACACCAGGCGGACTGAGGCTGCAGGTCCGACCCTTCCGAATCTCCACGCATCCCCACCGTTCTTCCTCCTTGGACCTCAGGTTGGTTACCTGGGACTTTAAGGCGAACCCCCACCCCACCCTACCCGAAATCCGGATCGAGAAGGCCAGCAGTTCCTGACACCAGGCGGACTGAGGCTGCAGGCCCGACCAACCTGGTACTGTCAATCATCGTCTGATCCCTTTCCACTAGCCTTTGGACTGTTTGAATTTTGGTGATGCGCGCTGCACGATTTACTTTTCCCATCTTGTTCTTCTTTGCTCTTGGGGTGTTGCTTATTAGGTCAGTGGAAGGCTCACCACTCCTTAGAAACAACGAGGACTTTGGACCATCCAGAGCTAGTGGCAACAGTTAATGGTAACTGTGAGCAACAGGTAGGCCAACCATAAGATAAATCATCAATTTTCTAAGCCTGTACAACTTTTAACAATCAGAGATACCTTAAATAAGTTAGGAAGAAACATATAGATTACCTGATGACTAGGAACAATTGCAGAGGCTCAAGAAATATGAGCAACCAACAAAAGGCCTCTCCCTCAAGAGAAATCATCAAGCCTACATCACCCACAGTCAATACAATGGACATCATGGACATGTCTGATAAGGAATTCAGAATATTTGTAGTGACAAACTAAACTGAGATGGAAGATAAAAGAGACAAGGAGCTCCAGGAGATGAGGAAGTCCTTTAATGATTTGAAAGAAGAAATGGATACCCTAAACAAGAACCAGATGGAACTTCTAGGTTTGAAGAATGTGATA
>NW_006159617.1:3754106-3754346 GCF_000334495.1 Tupaia belangeri chinensis | reverse complement strand
TATATATACTCTATGGAATACTACTCAGCCATAAAAAATAACAAGACCCTGGAATTTGATAGAAAATGGTCAGATATGGAGGATCTATTGCTGAGTGAAGTAAGCCAGGCTATGAAAGAAAGATATTGTATGTATCCGTGAGTTTTAAGCCACCGGGTCCGGGACGCGAACCACGGTCAACTACATGGGAGTCCAGCGACATAGCCATTACACTAACTGCTGGTTCCCCTCACGCCCGTT
>NW_006159617.1:3739832-3754018 GCF_000334495.1 Tupaia belangeri chinensis | reverse complement strand
CCCCCAGGGGGGATGGTCACGCCGCAATCCCTTCTCCTCCATTCTCCTCTCGGGATCTTGGGCACGCACGCACACGCACCCGGCGTGAGATTTAAGCCACCGGGTCCGAGATGCGAACCGCGGTCGACTACGTGGGAGTCCAGCGACATAGCCATTACGCTAACTGCTGGTTCCCCTCATGCCCCTTTTTTTTTTCATATTTTATTGATTCACTAAAGATCTTAATTTAAAAATGTTCAATAGCAAGCACAGCTGATATATACATATCTATGAATGCATACCCTTGAAAATACACAAATACATGGGAACCAAACAACCTACTCCTGAATTACTTCACAACCACTAAAAAAATTCAGATTGAAATTTAAAAATCTATTGAAACCAATGAAAATGAGCACACAAGTTTTCACAACTTATGGGACAGAGCAAAAGCAGGAACAAGAAGGAAGTTAATAGCAATTAATGCCCACAAGACAAAAACTGAAAGGAGGCAGACAACTTAGCAATATACCTCAGGCAACTGGAAAGCAACAACAGAAAACCCCCCAAAAATACTTATTGCTGTGTGGCATATACCATGTTGGGTAAAAATCTCTTTACAAACTAAATGATGTATAATGATTCAATGTATTAAATAATAATAATAATAATAAGATATAAAAAATAAATAAACAAGCCCCCCAAAAGGCAATAATAAATAATAAAGATTTGAGTAGAAATAAATAAAATAAAGAAACTATACAGAAAATAAATTAAACCAAAGCTGCTTCTTTGAGGAAATAAACAAAATTGACACACCATTAGATAGATTAGAGAGAGAAACCAGATAAATCAGCAATGAAATAGGCAATATTATAACAGACATCACAGAGATCATGAATGAGTACTGCAAGTGACTACATGCCAACAAACAAGAAAACCTGGATGAGATGGACGAATTTCTGGACACATATAAGCTTCTTGAATAAGGAAGACATAGAGAACATGAATAGACTCATAACAAGGAATGAGACTGAATTGGTACTAAATAGTATCTCAATAAATAATAGCCCAGGTGCCGATGGCTCCAAATTCTGCAAAACTTTTAAACGAGAACTAACCTCTAGTCAACTCAAACCATTTCTAAACATCAAAAAGGAACCCTCTCAAATTTATTCTATGAAGCCTCTATGACCCTCATCCCCAAAACAGACAATGACATAACAAAAAAAGAAAACTACAGACCAATGGATAAATACATATTCTAATGGCCAAACACGTTACTGATTCTTGCCCAGATTCAAGGGGAAGGAAATTAGACTATACTTCTTGGAAGAAGTTGCAAAAAATTTGTGGTCATCTTTTAACCTACCAGAGCCCATCTCAATAAGTCAACTATGCCACTCATAACTAAATAAATGAATATATAACAAAAGACTAGCACAATGGCACATGAAAGGAATTCACATAATTATGTATGACTACTTTAGTATTAGTCTCACCAAATAAAGGCTGATGTTTGGGACAGTGTTGAACAGAACATGATAATTAATATAATTATACTTCTCAGAACAAAATAAATAACTACTATGTCAGACAAAAAAGAATATTTAATTCAAGGAAAAACTTGTGTTTTTGTTTGTTTGTTTGTTTGTTTGTTTGTTGTTTAAGGAGAGAGTTTTGGTACAGGGCATTTGCACTCACCAGAGAGACAGAGAGTGAGAAATCAACCCCCAGGAGGATGGTCTTGCTGCAACACCTTCTCCTCCATTCTCTTCTCAGGATTTTGAGGATACACACACACACACACACACACACACACACACACACGGAGTGAGTTTTAAGCCACTAGGTCCAGGACTCAATCCACTAAGTGAGAGTCCAGTGATGTAACCATTATACCATCTGCTGGTCCCTCGAAGAGAAACTTTAATGCAACTTCTGTCTATTATTTACAAAGATCCATAGACATGTGTGGTATATATAAGTTTGTAAAATTAAGTGTGTATTTGTGTGTATATATGTATAGATGAAAGTTCATGTGCAGTGAGAAGAGTTTCTGGATTATAATGATTTAGGAGGATGCCTCTGTATTGCTAATTCTCCTTAAAATTTAATCTTTCACATTAACATTATTTTTTTGTGTGTTTTTCCTTTGTATCATACAAAATGCCCAAACATAAGAGTCATGTCTTATTTATCTTATTTACTGCAGTATAATAAATAAGTAAATAAATATTATTATTTATTATATCTCATGGTACCTGCTAGGTGGTCAATAATTGCTGGTGAAGTTAGAGAACTTCCACACTATTATTACCAGGTGTGTAAGAGTATACCTTGGCAACCAAGTAGCTGAGCCCCAATCAGTCTCAGCAGCTAACCCCTCCACCAGTCAGAGGCTTAAAGCTACCAAAACATAGTCACATAAGGGAAATTCTGACTGCAGCCACTCAGGTTGTTTCTGTACATCCCTTCCTTTTCTCTGTCTTTAAATAAAACCTATACAATGGGTAAAGTACAACCTTCTGAATCGTTCTCAGTGGGGATTGCTGCCCAATTCCAGGACTGCAATTAAAGCCAATTAAGATCTTCAAATTACTTTGTTTTACTATTTTTCTTTTTCTTTCTTTTTTTTTTTTAGAGGTTTTCGCTATAGGGCGCATGCGCTCACCAGACAGATAGAGACATAGAGACTGAAAGCGAGAAATCACCCTCCAGGGGGGATGGTCACGCCGCTATCCCTTCTCCTCTATTCTCCTCTCGGGATCTTGGGCATGCACGCACACGCGCCCGGCATGAGTTTTAAGCCACCGGGTCCGGGACGCGAACCGTGGTCGACTACGTGGGAGTCCAGCAACATAGCCATTACGCTAACTGCTGGTTCCCACTATTTTTCATTTTAAATGATTGTACAATGGAGTTTGAGAAAGGCTGAAGGTCTAGAAAGAAAAAGTTCCAAAAACATGATGATAGTACCCTTTGAAATTCTGAGTACTAACTAGTAAGTACATGGATAGAGTTCAAGTCTCTGAGGCTGGTGAAGAATAATTAGGAACTTGCAACCTAAGCAATTGACACAAGTTGACACAAAGTGGAAAAGCATATGAGATCTGCCTGTGAATGTTCCTGGTGACAGCTCAAGGGGTCATGCCTTAGTAGTCAAGTGGTACACCAAGAGTGAAGCCTTCCATAGGCCAACCATCACAAAGCTTAATGAGAGGATTTAAAGAGATCAAACTGATCTGCAAGTAACTTAGACTGCCTGCTCACAGAATGTGTAACACTTTTTAAAGGAAAAGAGCAATAATACAATAATTTATAACTGCCACATCAAAAATAATAATAAAATAAGAATAATTTACTAGACATGTCAAGAAGAAAATGTGAGTAGAAAATAAGAATGTTATTAGAGACAATAACATTGTTTAACGATCTTAAAAGGGAATATTCTAAACTGTTAGGTGATAAAAGCAAGAACAAAATGCAAAAAAGTGTTTACTGGCCTGAACTTGTGGCATGGTTGGTAGCAAACCAAACTACAGTGCTGGGGGCCACATGGCTGATTGTGGGTTTGGATCTCCAGGTCTGTTTGAAGATGTTCTTGGTACATGAGTATCTTCCTGAGATCTGAGAAGCTGGATGGAGGGCTGGGGAAAGGGATCACAATACGATGAGACCCTGTCAAGAATGCTCTTCTCTCTCAGTCTCTCTCTCTTTCATGTGAATGTACATGTGCTCTCTGTCATGAATAATATAAACTTTAAAAAGAACATTTACTATATAATATGCTTCATGTAAGAAAGGATGAGGCTTAAGAAAATATGCATGTATTATCATTTGTGCAAAAAAACTACAGAAAAAAAGCAATCCAGAAATGATTAGTACTACTTACCTACATTGGATGGGGGATGGAAAGAATGGGAGAATGGAAACATGACAGCAGAGAAGAAGGAAGAATGACGTGTTCCTCAGCATTTTCTGAGCTCTCACTTTCAAAGCTATGATGTTTCACATGAACCCTCAAATAAATAAGTAAAATCAACAAGGATGTGGGCATGTACAAAATGGACTACCAGAAGTAACGAATGAACTTAACTCTATTACAGATGATAATTAAAACCACACTGATAGAATTGGGACAGAAAAGAGCTAACCAAAGTCATCTGAAAAAGGAAAACAAAAAAAGTATTTATATTATAAGGCTAAAGACCAAAAGAGTTGTGCGCACACATTACACTAGAGTTTATAAATGTGTTTCCACCAGGGTATAAGTTTACAAATATGAAATCACTTCATGTATATCCTAGGATTGAGAAAAAAGTAAATACATTATGGATAATGAGAACCAGGTTTTCTACTGTAGAAGCATGGAATTACAGAGGGGAAAGGATAAGACAATGTATCCTATAGGGCTGGACTGAAATCAAAGGTATTGGTATAAAATCATTCTTTTCAGTATATATAAAGATGGACAAATGTAGAAGTAAATACAGATGTATAGTAACATGTGGATATACACGTATTTCCCACTTCCTCTAGAGAAAAGATCTAGAAGCAATGACATCCTAAATATAATGAGAGCACCATTCTCAGAGGTACTAAGCCTTCTTAAAGAAACGTTTGACATCAGTATTGGACAGAGAAAATATACGACAAGATTGAAACACTTTGTCGTGCCAGAAGGAAGTAAGGAAGTGCCCACAAAGTAATCAAGACATGTCGAAAGGAAACAGAACCCAACTTGAAGTAATTCTCATAGCTACATTTAGGAAAATTTAAGCAGTTAAAAAAGTATTCATACCAGGGCAGCAGGTGGCATGGAGGGTAAAGCAACTGAATCTCACATGGCCAACTACATGGTTTAAGTCCAGGAAAAATTCCAAAAAGAGAATGGAAAAAGGATTGTGACATGGCCAATCCTGCTGGGGTGCGCATATTCACCGTACAGCAAACATCTCTCTAAATATATGTGTTTTATATATATATATATATAAAACACACACACATTTATAGTGATAGATCATAACTTACAAAAGGAGATAAAAATCTCTGACTCCATACTGCATAAACAAATAACTGAATAAATACACTGAAAGTGGAGAAGGCATCACTCCTTCTTACAGGAAAGATTGCTGTTATTATACAGGGTTCCACTCTGTCACAATCCCGCTCCTCAGACTCTGATAGTTGGACCACAGATGTACACCACCATGCCTGGCTTTTTAGAGTGAGCCAGGAATTGAATAATGGCCTCAGACTGTCAATTATTACCAACTACCAGTGTGAACTACTGTGACTGAGCATACCCTGAAATTTTATTTATTACATGTAGAAGATCAGACCAACTCCTTGACCTAGTGGTTAAGAGAGTCAGATTCTCCATGGTCAACCATGGTTGGAATCCTGGCCCCTGTGACTTTAAAAACACACCAAGTGAGTGTGTCCCTGCTCCAAATCCTGATAGGATGGATACATGGGGAAGAGACTGAAGTGTTTCCATGCCCCACTGAGGGGTACGTTCTTTGTCTCTCTTTTTCTCTCTCTCACAAGCAACACATGCCTTCTGGTCATTAAAATAAGTGCAAAAAGCATGAAGAAAACATAAAAAACATTTTGCAAACACCACAGTAATAATCATTGCAAGGAAGAACTTTTGAAGAAGGCTATAATTAGTGGTAAAGTTACACTGAGCATTAAGATATTTACATTAGTGTTAAAGTATCTACCCACAAGATATTTCATTGTAAAATCATAATTTTATGGAAGATATGTAACCTTCATCAAGTGATCAAAGTTAGCCTTACTGGTAATAAAAATCAATATCATGTAACTTCTTTTGTGATGCAGAATGTGCAACAACATCCCTTCTATTGTATTCTTACCCAAAGAGTTCACTTTAGGCTAATAATGAGAAAAACATCAGCCAAACAAAAACTGAGGAAAAAATGTTACACAAAATAGTCTGTATTCTGTAAAATTATTTGAGAAAGACTGAGGAATGCTCTAAAATAATTCATGCCAACCAAATGCAAAGGAAAAGTCAGATTACATCTGAGTTGGGCATTTGGAAGATACATAAAGTAATACCCCAAATTTGAACATTAAATATTTCAGAATAACTCATGGGTCAAAGAAAATATCACATGAGAAATTAAGGAAAATTCCATTTAAACCAAAAGAAAAATTAAAAATAAATAAAAGGTATACGATCTAAAGCATTTCTAAAGGTAAATTTATAGATTCCATATACATATGTGAAAAATAAAAGTCTAAAATCAATTACCTTAAGGTCCTACTTTATGAAATTACAAAAAAAAGAGGGAGCAGTTTATAACCCAGTGATAAAACATGACACTCTGCGAGGCAATTACACATAGGTTCAGCAATTTGTTGAAATATTTTTCTTGTTTGTTTCTTTAAATGAAAACATAAACTTTTCTTTCTTCCTGACCCCTCTGGAATTGGAAAATATTTGGGAGTATTCTTATTTTGTGGCAGAAGAACTACTTGCATAAGTACAATAATGCTCGTTGCATTGAATCAGAAATTGAAAATACTCTTTATTGGACAGGGCTTTGACTGGAATGTCATATATGAAGATGAATCAGAAAACTATGGAACTAAGGTGGATCTCAAGTAAGCCAACAGAAGCTCTTAGAAAGATGGCCTGGCACCATAAATAGTTCTGCCTGGCAGAGAGGATTAGAGAAGATATAGGAAAGAATTTATAACATTAAATAACCTGGACTTTCCCAGCCCAGCATTATAATCAGTAGAGATTGCAAAAGAGTAACCACACCAGAGGATTATCTTGAGGAAGACTTTGAAGGAAGAAAAAGAGACTGATCTTTGCTAGCAGATGGTATATCACAGAATACTTGGGCAGGCCTGAATTGAGAAGGTTTATGTGTGACTAGTGTGCTGGGCATTTGCTTTTCAACAATTTGAGTAGTTGACATGTAAATATTTTCTCAAAAATATTTAAAACCATACTGTCTCTGTTGTTATAGAGTCACAAAATATTATACAAAATTTTAAGAAATATTTTGAACATTATTATCTTTAAAATTTAGCATTTTAAAATTTTGAAAGTTGTTTATTAACTGTCAAGAACTATGGAGTATGAGCAAAAAATTTTTGATATGTTAAGTAAATGTTTGTGGAAAAATGTAAAAATAAATATAAATGATAAAAAGTTCATCAAAAAAAGAAAAGGTTCCTAGTTCAAGTTGAGAGACTTCTTCGAGTACACCAAGTTCATGCTTGCCCATAATCCAGGGCTAGCAGAAGACTGGAGTAGATGTCAGTATCAGGACCCTGTTGGGATTGCTATCTCTCTCTCTCTCTCTCTCTCTCTCTCTCTAGCTCATGGAAAAATAAGTAAACTTTAAAAAAGAAAAAAAAAGCTAAAAAAAAATGAAGAGTAAAATACATACTAATTAAGTAGAAGGAAAGCAATAATAAAAAATAATGTAAGCCAACAAAGAGGTAAAAAGTAAAAAATAGAGATAACTCTAGAGCGACAAGCTAGTTCTTTGGAAAACAAACAAACATTACTGATTTTTCTTCTGTGTTTTGTTTTTCCAGATTTAAGGCGTTTTGTCTTCTCTTGAGCTGTCAATAGGTTTATGTATCTACTATTTGAACAGAATCCTAACCTGTTTCCCGGCTTCAAGTCTTAAGCAAATTTCTCTTAACATTTTTTATTTTAATTTAGTAAACCTAAAACTGTTTTTCTTGAATTAAAAATAAATTTAAAATACCTATTTAATGACCATAGTAAGCTATTCAGCCTCAGCTAGTTGCTACTTTATAGTATATTAATTCTATTCACTGAGTTTCATGCCTAAAGTCAGAATGTGTTCACAGATATGTGTATATTAGCTGAACTTGCTATTGAAAGTATTTAGATTAATTTACATATTTTGTGAATCAATAAAATGTGGGTGGAAAAAAAAGAAAGTAGCTAGATACCAAAGACAGTGTGGGAGGAGGATGGGAGGAGAGTTTTGTTTCATATATATATATATATATACACACACACATATATATGAAACATATATATATATGAAACATATATATATATAAACATATATATATATATATGAGAAACAAAAACGGAAAATTATTTGTTGACAATAACATATATGATTAAGCCATTTTATAGTGTATTCTAGATGGGAAATTCCATTTTGTATGCTGTGATGATGTTCAGTGAATGAATGTAAAATAAATACATTTAAAAAATAAAGGATATCTTGTCCCAAATGTGCTACAAATACTTAGGCCCCCGTTGCTTCTGCTGTCTTCGTGGTAATAGAGTGTCTAGTGTAAAGTTATGCAGGGCTCCAAATGTACTTAGTCTTTCCAAGAACACTCACAAAGCCAGCAACAAATAGAAACCTACTGAGTCCCAGGCCTGCTTTCATACAATTTGGGGATTAAGTAAATGGGATAGTCAACTAATAACTTTTGTTTTATCTAGTTCTTCTCCTGACAAGATAAACTTTTGGATCGTGAGGTATGCCTGATAACACTTATTTTCTCTATATCTGTGTTGTTTTTTATAAGTTGTTTTTTGTGTGTGTGTGATATATTAGGGGAAGTATAATTGAGCTATACAGCTTCTACAAGGAGTTTCTAGCAGCTTCATTCTTGACTCTGTGTGGTACCTGTGGTTGGCACTGTTTTTCTCATTAGCACTTCCTTACCTAATTAATGTATGAGGGAAAAGTCTAATATTTCTTTATTTGTGAATTTCAAACATGATATTTTACTGGAGACATATCTGTGTAACAGCAATGTGAACTGCTAGAATGAATGACAGTAATAAGCTAAAACTGTGCTTCATTCCCCAATTTTGTCCCAGGTCAGGTGGCTTGCTTTCTCACTGTCCCTCTCTCTCTCTCTCTGTCTTGCTTTTGCTCTGTCCCTCTCTGACCAGATTAAAAATAAATAAATAAATAAATAAATAAATAAAGTTAAAATAAAAGAATTAAAAAAAAAATAGCTCTTACAAAATATTACTTACTAGAGACCAGCAGGTGGCATGGTGGCTAAGATGCTAGACACTCTCCCACATGGCTGACTATGGTTCAAGTCCTGGACCTGGAGGGTTGCTTTCCCACTTTCCTTCTCTCTGATAAATTAACATACATTTATTTTAATGAATAAATAAAATTAAAAATAACTGTAAAAATGTATTTAAAAAATATGATTTGCTTATGAAATATCTCGGTTTACAATCCTTGAAAAATAGGTAGCAATAATTATATCTTTTAAAAGAAAAATATAGATTTCCTGTGAAATAATCAAATATAGATAAAGATTGTTACTTCTTTTTGACCTTAATTAATAATACATAAATATAAGAACATAATATTGGATATTAGAACCAGCAGTTGGAGTAATGGTTACATCTCTGGACTCTCATGTAGTCGATAGAGATTTGAGTCCCAGACCTGGTGGCTTAAAACTCAGGCTGGGTGGTGTGCATGCATGCCTGAAATCCCAAGAGGATAATGGAGGAGAAGGGATTGCGACACGGCCATTCCCCCTGGGGTTTCTGTCTCTCTCTGTCTCTCCACTGAGCCCAAGTGCCCTATAGCAAAAATCTCTCTCTCAAAGAAAAAATAAAAGAGAACATAAGGATATTAAATTTATAATTAAATATATGTATATGCATAGTTTTGCCTCTTGCTTTTAGCAACCAGCATTCAATACAGCTATTTTATCATTGTTCTAGACTGTTGCCAACAGATAATACATGAAACTGGGTGATTTGTAAAATTAAGAGTTTATTCACCTCACAGTTTGGAAGGCTACATGTAGTAAGGGTGTTCTGGTCACATCATATATGGTGGAGGACATGAATGCATATATCTTTGTGTATGTTTGTCTCATTCCCTGTGCTTAAAATCCTACTGGTATTCAATTATGGGGCCTCAACTCAATGCCTAATCCCTTCCCAAAGGCCCCCTCCTTCAATACCATAATTGAATCAAGCTATCACTGTTTTCATCTTGTCACAAACAAAGCTCGAGACATTATTAATTTTTCTTTTTTATTCTTTAGGTTTTTCCCACAGGGTATGTGTACTCACCAGAGAGATACAGTGGGAGGGAACGTGATAAAGAACCCCAATGGCCACACTGTAATCCCTTTTCTTTTATTCTCCTGCTGGGATTTTGTACACTTGGCACACATGCCTGAAATGATTTTTAAGCTGCTGGGTCCAGGATTCAAACTACTGTCAGCCATATGAGAGTCCCAACACCTTAACCACCCTGCCACCTGCTGGCCCATCAACATATGAATTTTTAAGGATCAAAGTATAGCACCCATGTTAATAAATGATCTCCAGAAACACATTGTTAGCGGTTTCATGATATCACATCATAAATATTGTTGAACTCTTTCAGCCATTTCTTGGGTATATAAATTATATCTGGTATTTTATTGCTATATACTGTAACATTATAATCCTATTACTAGTTAGACTTTTGTCTACACATGCTATTGTTTCCTCATAACAGAGTATAAAAGTTTATTTAAATGTATTTTATTGATTATAATAGCAATTTCCAAACTGATTTTTAAAATATTGTACTTATCTGCACTTTAAATAATTGTTTATTAATATGATTATCTCATTGCAGGACTAGTGTTTGCAAGCTCTAACTTCCTGAAGTAGTGTAAGTAAAGAGAAAACAGAGAAATATTCCACTTGTCCTGGGTGCCATCCACCCTGACTCTCTATTGTCACTCTAAGTACCTTTCTAAAAGGATGAGTGAAATATTATTCTTTTTGAAAAATTACAAATGATGGTATAAATGAGGGCTAACATTAATTCCTGTATTTATATGTCACTCATTTTCATCTATGTTTTTCTAAACTTTGTTCACTTTTTAAAAATGTAATGTATTAGTTTTATCAGTCAATTGGTTAAAACTCTTTATAGATTAATATTAATCATTCATCTCCTAGAGTTTTCCAAATAACTTGGTTTTTTTTTAAGATTTTTTTCCATAGGGGCATGTGTGCTCACCATAGACAGTGAGAGAGGACTTGAGTAAACACCCCCACCCCCTCAGGGAAGATAGCCGTGCCACAATCCCTTCCTCTCCATGCTCCTCCTGTAATTTTTGGGCATACGCACTCAGGTGCTGAGTGTGAGTCTTAAGCTGCCAGATCTAGGACTTCAACCAGAGTTGGTCATGTGAGAGTCCAGTGCCTTAACCACTATGTCACCTGCTGGCCACCTCAATTTGTCATTTTAACTTTTATTCTTCGGCAAATTTTTTGTCCACAAGGTACAAGAGGTTTTTCTAAGCTTGCCATCAAAGTAACTGTGGCTTTTTCTCTGCCCAGGAGGAAAGAAAAAATTATGTCCTCTGAGACCAACAGTTAGCATAATGGCTATATCGCTGGACTCCCACGTAGTCAACTGCAGTTCGAGTCCTGGACCCGGTGGTTTAAACTCACGCCGGGCGCATGTGTGTGTGTGCCCAAGACCCCGAGAGGAGAATGGAGGAGAAGGGACTGCAGCATGGCCATCCTCCCTGGGGGGTGATTTCTTGCTTCCTGGCTCTCTGTCTCTCTCTGTTTAACTGGCGAGCACATGTGCCCTATAGCAAAAACCTCTCCAAAAATAAAGAAAAAAAAATGTCCTAATTCTAGGACACTCCTGTCATTCTTGCTTCTTCTATATCTTTCAGTTCTCATCTTGTGAACAAGTGAAGTAAAAATTGAGACTCCCAATGCATTTCACATTATATTAAATATCTAAAACAATTTAAAAAATACTGAGTGAAGAAAGAAGGGGAAAAACATCAGAAAGGAGAATGTTGGCCAGAGAAGACAAAATGAGAAAAGAAACTGACAGGAAAAAAAAAAAAAAAAAAAAAGAAGAAGAAAGAAAACCCATAATATTGTCATAATTTTGGTGATTCAATTATGTCTGAAAATATGCAAGGGAACTAGAACTTAATTCCTATTTCAGTGTTTATCATGACAATAATATAATTCACTTCAGTCTGTTTACCACTAGGTAGTGTATTTCCTAATCTCTTCAATGTCTGTTTTTAACACTTAAGTGATGAGAGGTTGAGAATTGTGCTACCACTGGTATTTGTTAACAAACCTTTAAAGTGGCCATTTCTGTTGTAGCCTGGTTATGTTGGCTTGGTTATGGTGGTTCCTTTATTGAAATAGACAGTGCAATTAACTTATTTCAGTATGCAATTAATTTATTTGAGAATGCTAACATATTTGAATTAAATCAAGTTAAAATGACTGTCAGAAAGTCATGAATGCCGAATTCCAAACTAGTAACAGGACAGACAACTCTACCAAGTTCTCAGACCAGAAATGCAATTATCAAGAGGTAAAGGAGGGAAAAGTGGTTGGAAAAGGAAGGAACATGTTTATGTCAACCACATAAGTAATAGAAAAGGAAATCAGATTATAAGAAAACTGTAGATGTATTGGACCTAATCACTAAAAGCAATCACCTATCTGCCAGTTTTTGATGCTATGGGTTGATGATATTTTTGAGAAATACATACATTTTTCACTCTTTGTCTATTAAAGTTCTACAGGACACCATTACACAAAAAACATTTTTTTTTCATATAAAATATACAAGGCACACTTCAACTACCAGATATATGAAAAGCAAACACTCCAGCTGGATGAAAAGACATAAAACAAAGTTATCTCTTCCATGCCTAAAATATTTTGAATTTGAGGTGTTTTTTGGTCATTTTCATTTTCTAGAAAATACTGTCAGCTAAAGCTGTTAATTTTTTTTGTACCATTGACTTTTAAATAAGACGATGAAGCAAAGGTGGTATTGACTTAGTTTACAGAGACAATAAAATGTCCCATTTTGCTATTCGTTTTGTCATTATTCTTAATGTTTACTTTCAAAGATAAAATAGAAAACTGCTTTTACAAAGAGCTCAAAATAAAAGAAAGTAAATCAAATTTTTGAAATTCTCTATAAAAGAGATATCATCTTATCTTCTGCCATTCAACACAGAGAAATTGAGAATGAAATTTTTTTGAGGATTAATTTTTATTTTCATTTTATATGCACATTTGCACATAATTGCCTTGAATTAGTTTTTATTGCAGCCTCTTCAGGCTGAATTCATTTGGGGGCTGAGTTTTGGAGTTCTGAGTAGATGAGGAGGTTCATCAACCATTCCATATAAAAGGACACACATTGAGAAATTAAAATTATAGCATGACAGGAAGTTATGCTATGGCTACTGTCCAGTCATTTCCAATTACTCAATTATAAGATGACCTTAACCAATGGAAGCCAGAGATTAAAGCAAAATGATCATATCTATTTATAAGGTAAACTCCCAGGTAAGGTACATGAAGTAGGTATACCACCTATATAATTAAAAGTTAAATATTGATATAGCACTGATAAACCAACTATGGATTCCTACATTTGTAGTCTGCATATACATCTCATAACATTAGTAGATAAAGATTTAGTTGGAGACAAAATGATAACATTATGTCTTGAGAGGTTTTTCTGGAAATATATGCCTCCTACTCCCCTCCCTCCTGCATGTTACATGCCAGGAAAAATAAAATATTTTAGAGTTTAGTTCTGGGTATTTCTGGATAAGATATTTATTTTAAACAAGATTACACAAGATTTGTGCCCATTTAAGAAGAATTAGAAAATTCAGATAAGCAGATGGGAAAGATAAATTTTATATTGCACACATTCCCAGCATCCAAAATTACTCTTTTAATATATTAGAGTATATTTTGTATACATCTATATTTACTCATTCATTAAGTGCCTATAGAAATCAAAGCACACACCAGAGAAGGAAAACAGACAAAATCCCCCACATTTATAAAGCTTAGTTGGACACACCAAACAAAAACAATAGACAGTGTTGGGACCAGCAGTTAGCATAATGGCTATGTCTCTGGACTCCCATGTAGTTGACTGTGGTTGTAGTCCCAGACCCAGTGGCTTAAACTCACGCCAGGTGCATGTGCATGTGTGCCCAAGATCCCAAGAGGAGAATGGAGGAGAAGGATTGTAGCATGGCCATCCCCCTGGGGAGGGGGGGGCGATTTCTCGCTTTCTGTCTTTCTATCTCTCTTTGTCTTTCTGGTGAGCACACGCATACTATAGCAAAAACCTCTCCAAAAAAAATTATATATA
>NW_006159617.1:3711052-3739156 GCF_000334495.1 Tupaia belangeri chinensis | reverse complement strand
ATATATATATATATATATAGTGCATTAAATAGTGATGAGTACTATGGAGTGACATAAAGCTGGCAAGGGAGAGAGGAAATGTCAAAGACTATTTTAAATAGAGTTGCCTGAGAAAGTTCTATTGAGGTGAAAGTTGAGTGATTCCCTAAAGCTAAAGAAGGGGCAAAGCAATAGGGCTGTGTGCTGGATGCGTGTTCTAGGAAGAACAGCTATTTCGAAGGCCTCAAGATGAGAGCAGACTCAGTGGATTGGACTTGGAGACACAAAAATGGGGGATTTTCCATATTAGCATATGTTCCTGTTTTTCTTATTTTTTCCCTAATTCATAGATTATTAAGGTCTTTTTGTTTAAGCTTTCTTCTTTTTCTCTCTTTCATGAGCAAGAGCAGAAAGAGAGAGAAGTAGAGACAGAGAAGGAACACCAATGGAGTCCTCACGCTGCATCCACCCCCAGCTTTAGCCAGCTGACAGGTACACACATACAGAGAGACCTTGGTGCATGAGCCAAGGACCTTCCCATGAGGTACAGCTTCTCCATGAGGATTATCACTATACCACCATGGCCGATCCAAAAGGGCTTTTCTTTAGATTCCAAATGTACGAGGCTTTCTTAGACATCTATTTGTTACTAATTATCAATTTAATTTTATCATGGTCATTGGACATGGCAAGCATAACAGGTATTGTCGTAGTTTAAAAGAGGTTCCATGTGTGACATAAAACATTTCCTAGCCCAAAACATGACCTATCTTGGTGAGTGTATCATGTACAATGAAAAGATTATGGTTTTTTTCTTTTTTTTAATTTCTTTTTTTGTATATACATTCAATCGCATTGTTTAGCTTACAATGTGAGCATTTCAATATGTGAACATTTCTCCCTAGTCCCGTTGATCAAAATATCTTCATTGGAAAAGTGCTTGCTCATCGATGTTTATTGCAGCACTATTCACAATTGCAAAGTCATGGAACCAACCCAAATGCCCCCGTATGGAGGAATGTATTGAAAAACTGTGGCACATATACTCTATGGAATACTACTTTATTTTTTCCCTAATTCATAGATTATTAAGGTCTTTTTGTTTAAGCTTTCTTCTTTTTCTCTCTTTCATGAGCAAGAGCAGAAAGAGAGAGAAGTAGAGACAGAGAAGGAACACCAATGGAGTCCTCACGCTGCATCCACCCCCAGCTTTAGCCAGCTGACAGGTACACACATACAGAGAGACCTTGGTGCATGAGCCAAGGACCTTCCCATGAGGTACAGCTTCTCCATGAGGATTATCACTATACCACCATGGCCGATCCAAAAGGGCTTTTCTTTAGATTCCAAATGTACGAGGCTTTCTTAGACATCTATTTGTTACTAATTATCAATTTAATTTTATCATGGTCATTGGACATGGCAAGCATAACAGGTATTGTCGTAGTTTAAAAGAGGTTCCATGTGTGACATAAAACATTTCCTAGCCCAAAACATGACCTATCTTGGTGAGTGTATCATGTACAATGAAAAGATTATGGTTTTTTTCTTTTTTTTAATTTCTTTTTTTGTATATACATTCAATCGCATTGTTTAGCTTACAATGTGAGCATTTCAATATGTGAACATTTCTCCCTAGTCCCGTTGATCAAAATATCTTCATTGGAAAAGTGCTTGCTCATCGATGTTTATTGCAGCACTATTCACAATTGCAAAGTCATGGAACCAACCCAAATGCCCCCGTATGGAGGAATGTATTGAAAAACTGTGGCACATATACTCTATGGAATACTACTCAGCCATAAAAACCAACAAAAGATTATGTTTTGTAAGCTGTTGAATGTCTTGTTCCATCACACTGTCAGGACAAAGTGGTTGATAGAGCTGTGCAGATCATCTTACTAATTTTCAAATTTAGTTTCTCTATCATTTCTGAAAGAAGGAAAATTCCTTCTCTAGTCAAACTATTTTAATTTTGGAATTACCTATTTCTTTGTTTAATTCTTTCAATTTTTGCTTCATCTGCTTTGAAGTTCTGTTCTTTAACAGATGTATAGTTATTAAATCTTTCTACCAAAAGAGAATTTATTATTTTGAATATCTATCTTTCACAATAACTTTTGACTTGGAGTTTATGTTATTAATACAGAGATTTCAGCTTTCTTTTGCTTACTACTTATATAGTATCCATTTCTCATCTTCATCATTTACTTTATAGTGATTTGTGTCTTTAAGTGTAAAGTACATCTCTTATTTACAATATAGTTGAGTCATGCTTCTTTTTCTCAGACTGCATTTTTCAATGCATTTTCACTTAAAGTACATCCTGATAGCACATAGTTGGGTCTTGTTAAGTTAAATGTTTAATGCCATCATATTTAAGTAACTATTGATTGGGTTCAATTTAGATCTGCCATTTTATTAAATATTTTCCACTGATCCTTTTTAGTATTTTTTGTTTCTTTGCTCTTCCTTTTTTCATTTTTTTTATTATTTATTTAAATTTTTTACTTTAGCTATTAGTTCATTAGCTATAGCTTTCACATTTCTTTTTACTCAAGGGATTATAATGCACATGCTTAGTTTTTCATAATCGATGTAGAGTTAATACTGACACACTTCACATAAATTATAGAGACAGTGCAACTCTATCATCCCACTTAATAAGGCCTCTGCCATTTATGCTAATGTTTCATGTATACATAAAATGTATATAAATGTACTAAGTTATAATTTTTGCTTTAAGAAGATATATACATAATGAGAAGAGATAAATAAATGTATTGATGCATTTATTATTTTAAAAGTAATATTTTTAATGTATTAATGGTAAATATTTGATTCACCATTTTCAATTTTCTTTAGCTCAATTTGTACCATTTCCTTTCAGACTCAGTAAACTGATACAGCATTTCTTAGGATGCCAGTCTACCATAATTTTTTCATTTATCAAAATTTTAAATTTCTTCTATTAGTTGTTTTTAGAATTATTACAGCTTCTTCTCTACCTAACCATGATAGTGGACATTGGGTGTTGCTGTTTGGCAGATCAAGAGCACCTGGGAGGCTCTGATTCAATTCTTGGCCTTTAGGTTCTGGGTACAGTGACATTTGACTATAGCCCCACCTACTCAGAGACTGAAGCAGGAGGATCACAACACAGTGACCTTATCCATAAAACCAAATATGCACACACCTCACAAAATGAAATTATTATAGATTCTTGGATAGTTGATCTCTTTGTTTTTTTTGGCATGTGTGTGTGTGTGTGTGTGTGTGTGTGTGTGTGTGTTTGTTTTGTTTTGTTTTGTTTTGTTTTTGCCATAGGGAGTATTCACTTGACAGAGAGAGACAGAAAGAGGGAAGGTGAGAAATTACTCCCCGTGGGATGACCACACTGCAATCCTTTCCCTCTATTTTCCTCCTGGGATTTTGAGCACACATGCATATTCACTGAGTGTGATTTTCATGCCACCATATCTGAGACCCCAACTGCTATCTGCCATGTGAGAGTTCAGCATCTTAACCACCATGACATCTGCTGACCCTACCTCTTTACTATTATAAACTATCTCTCTGTGATACTGAAATTTTTCCTTGTTTTGAAGTCTACTTTATTTGATTTAATATGAGCACTCTAAGTTTAGTGATTTCATGATGTAATCTTTTCCATTATTTAATTTTAAACTTACATCTTTATACTTAAAGTAGGTGTCCTGTAGATAGTGCATATATGTGTGTTTGTGTGTGTGCGTGTAATTATTATTATATTTTTTTTGGAGGGGTTTTCGCTATAGGGCGCGTGCACTCGCCAGACAGAGAGAGACATAGACAGAAAGCGAGAAATCACCCCCCAGGGGGGATGGTCATGCTGCAATCCCTTCTCCTCCATTCTCCTCTCGGGATCTTGGGCACGCACGCACACGCGCCCAGCATGAGTTTTAAGCCACCAGGTCCGGGATGCGAACCGCGGTCGACTACGTGGGAGTCCAGCGACATAGCCATTACGCCAACTGCTGGTTCCCGCATGTAATTATTGAAGTTGTTTGGAATTGTGTTACACAATAATAATGTGTGCCTTAAATATGTTTTATTTTTTTTTATATATATATATATATATATATATATATACACACACACACACATATACATGTAATTTTAAAAACATTTAGCAGACATAAAAAATTGGTTAAATGTTAATATTATTTTTCCAGATATATTCAAATGTTTGTAAACATGTAATTAATGGAGAAATATATTGAGATATTTAAAAAGTATTTAGTTCATGCTAAGTCTTTGAATTCCAGTATGTTTAACATTTATATCACACTTCAATTTGGCCTAGCCACAAGTCATCACTAGTAGCCACATTTAATATTGGACAGTATATTATATTCAATTAGATATCAATGATATCAATGATGTTGAAGTAAAATCTACCGCCTTACTCTCTGTTTGACATTTGATCTATTTTCTGTTTCCCTTTTCCAATATTGTGTATCTATTGTTTTTAGTTTGGTGAGTTTAGAAAATTACTTTTGAGCAGGCTCCAAGTACAATGGTTAAGCACTACGCATTGACAGCTGGATTCCACATGGCTGACTATGGCTCAAATCCTGGCTCTGTCAGCTTGAAATTTATATTGTACCGCTACCTATACCTCATTGTTTATTTTCAGTGACGGTTTGAGTGTCTACCATACACATGCTTAGCTTTTGGAGTCTCGTTAAAATATCACTGCAGACATAGTATAAGAACTTTATGAGAGTACAGCTCATATCCACATTTCTTCTTTGTGCTACTGTTGTTACGTATTTTAGTTTTACTAATGCTATAAAACTCACCATGCAAAGTCATTTTTTTTTAGGCAGGAAATTATTTTCTGTGGAGGACTTTTGAAGTAAGAAAACATGTCTTTTATGTTTATCCACATATTACCAATTCCAGCAGATTTATTTCTTTTGCAGATTCAGTTATGCATTTTGTATCAATTAATTTCTCTCTGAAATTTTTCCTTTAGCATTTCTTTCATTGTAGAGCTCTTTGAATTCTCACTTATTGTGGGTCTGAAAAAGTCTTTATTTTCTGTTCAGTTTTGAAAGATAATGTTATAGCTGTAGTATTCAGGTTTTTGCAATTATGAATAAAACCACTTTAAGTATTCATGTGCAAGTTTTCGTGTGAACATAAATTCTGAATTCAACTGAATAAGTAAGACCACAATTATTGGATCATATGGTAAGACTATTTTTAGGACTATAAGAAATTGCCTAACTATATTCCAAATAAAAATGAGGGGAAAACTCATTGAAATGTGTGGGAAGCAGCAAAAAAAAAAAACACTGTTTAGAGAGAAATGTACTGTATTGAATGCATTGTTTAGAAAATAAGAAAGATCACAAATCAGTAATCCTACTTTGTATCTGGGAAAAAAAAACTTGAAGAGAAAACTAAATATAAAGTAAGGTGAAAAAAGGTTGGGTTTTTCATTTATTTGTGGAAGGATGTGGAAGTGTCTAGCATCATAGTGGAACTCTGCAGTTCTTGTTCTGCTAACTTTCATCTTACGTATTTACATGACTATTAGGTACATGCACATTAAGGATTATGTTTCTTTGGGATAACCAACCCCTTGATCATTATGTAATGATCCTTTTTTATTTCTGATAATTGTCCTGTTTCTAATATTTACTTTTCCTGTAATTAATATAGCAACTCAATTTCTTTAAATTTATTTGAGCATGGTATATTTATCTCAGTCCCATTATTTTCAGTTTCTCTGTCTCTTATTATTTAAGGTGGTTTATTAAACACAATATTGTTTCTTAATGCACTCTGATAGTATTTGTTTTTATTTTTAAGAGAGATTGTTTGCTATAAGACACATGTGGTCACTGGAGAGACAGAAAGTGACAGAAACAAGAAATCACCCCCGGGAGGGGAATGGCTATGCTGCAATCCCTTCTGTTCCATTTTCCTCTTGGGGATTTTGGGCACACATGCACACATGCCCAGTGTGAGTTTAAGCCACTGGATTAGAGACTTGAACTGCAGTTAACTATGTGGGAGTCCAACAACATAACTGTCATGCCTTCTGCTGTTCCATATAATATCTATTTTTTAATTCTTCTATTTAGATCATTCTTTTTTTGAGAGAAAGATTTTTGCTATAGGGTGTGTGTGTGTGCTCACTGGAGAGACAGGGAGAGAGAAAGAGGGAAATCACTGCCCCCCCCGGGGGGCATGTCCACACTGCAATCCCTTCTCCTCTCAGGATCTTGGGCATGCACACACATGTTTGGTGTGACTCTTAAGTCACCAGGTCTGGGACACAAACCATGGTTGACTATATGGGAATCCCGTGACTTAACCATTATGCCATCTGCTGGTCCCTAGATCATCCATATTACAGTGATTACTAATGTAATTGATTTAATACCTCCCATACTTATAACTATTTTTAATTGATTATCCTTGCCTTTTTTTTCTTTTTTCTTTGTCTTTTTCTGCTTTTCTTGGCTTTAGTTGAACATTTTATATGGTTCTAGTTTCTTTTTTATTCTAATATGTCAATTTCTTTTAAAAAAATGTAATGTTTGTCCTGTTTCAGTATAAACTTAGAACTTACCTAAGTACATTTTCAAAAAACCTTATATCACTTTATATGAAAGGTATTCCCAATTTTTCCTTCTCATTTTTCATTCATTTTACTTCTCTTTAACCTATCATCACCAAATACATTATTCTGAACAAAGTATTATCTGCTAGGTGAACTAAGAATTACAAAATAAAAGATTTTATTTTACTTTCAGTTATTCCTTCTCCAGAGCCTGCCTTTTTTTTTTTTTTTTTTTTTTTTAGTAGGTCTGAATTTTTGACCTATGTTAAATTCATTCTCTCTGAAAAACGTTTCTAACATTTTAGTGCTAAATATTTGCTTCACTCTCTTCTTGTTTGAAGTATTTTTGAAGAGAAATCTAATGTGATTCTTAATCTTGCTCTTGTATGTGGGAGTATTTTTCCTATGGCATCTAAAGAATGTGTTTTTAGCCTCTGATTTCTTATATGTTGAATATGATGTCCTAAGGGTAAGTTTTGTTGTTGTTGTTGTTGTTTTGTTTTGTTTTTGTTTTTTAATCCAGGTTTGGGTCCACCAAGCTTCCTAAATTTGTGATTTTATGTTTGTGGATTAATTTTAGAAAAATCTCAGTCAATATTACTTTAAATATTTTTTGTTTGTGTTCCATTCTCTCATTCTCCTCATTTTGGTATTCATATTACAAATATATTATAACTATGTAATTGTGTTCTTTTGATATACTGCTCTTCTTTTATTCTCTTTTCTTTTCAATTTTGGATCTTTCCACTGACATATTTTCAAACTTCCTGATTTTTTCCTCTGCCATATCCTGTCTACTTAAGGACCCGTCTAAAGCATTCTTTATCTTACTGAAGTGTTTTAATTTCTTTTGATCTTTTTCTTAGCAAATTTATTACTTTCTTACATAATCTAGCATTTCTTGCATGTTGTTCGTTCTCCATTATATTCCTTTTCAGATTATTTTCATTGTTTAAACCTCTGGCCTTATAAATTCCAGTGGTTCTGCTATATCTGGGTCTGTTTCTGAACTTCTTTTTCTATATAGTTATAATTCATTCCTACAAGTTTGTAGGCCTATTCACATGTCATTATCCTGACTCACAACAAACATCTAGATAGGTAGCTGCCCTATTAATTTAGAAAAATAATATCTAAATTGGAATTTTCTAGTAATTGTTAATAATTAATAAAGATTATTCTTGATTCTAAAGCATTTACACTTATTGTCCAAATATCAATAATGTTTATCTTTATCTTTATTAATAAAATTATCCAAATAATTATCCAATATTATTCTATTTTATGTGTTTTGTGCATAGTAGATAAACTACAGAATTAGTTGATAATTTAAAAGTTTAAAAACTCCTCTATTTTTTAATAAAATTAAAAATGCTAAAAATATAACTGCTTTTTTCATTTTTAAAATATAAACTTTTGAGGCTATATCTTTTTGTTTAAGAGAGCTGGTAGAATAGGTGAAATCTTAGTAAATCTTACCTTTTCCTTAAATGCAAACTGAAGACATTATTTATTATTATGTTCATTATTCAATACTATGAAGAAGAATATAAAATAAAAGGCATCTAAATAATTCCATTTGTCATTAGCTCTTTCATATATCAAAACTATAAAATTAGAGTTAAATTTTTTAACTACCTTTTACTCTAGGTAATAAGTATGTATGTATGATAGGGTTCAGAGTATTTCAAGATTTCTTCCCTACATATTTTCTAGAACATAAAAAAATAAGAATTTTAAAAAATTAATAAATAAATTATCACACCTAATTTTTCTTTCCTTTTTGTTTTCCTTTAAATTTTGCTAGAAGGCACATGTGTTTACCTGAGAAAAAACTGGAGAGACAGAGAGAGAAGGAGAGAAAACATCCCCCTATAGGATATGGTCATGCTGCACCCTTTTCTCTTTCATTTCTCCCTCCTTTCAGGAGTTTGGACATGCACCTGCACAGCTGTCATATTTTTCAAGCCACCAGGTCTGAGACTTAAACTGCGTAGTCAGTCACGTAGGATCCAACTATCTTAACCACCATGACAGTGGTTGGCCCCACATTTTAAATTCAATAACTATTGGGTTGTCAGAAAAGTCATGACATATTTTTCAGTTTTCTATGCAAACATGTGTCATGACTTTTTCAACAACCTAACAGTTATGTCATAGTTCACATAATCCAAAATAAAGTATACTATGTGGAGACACACTTTTTTAAAAAGTTGTAGTGTTTTCTTCAACATTGTTAGTTCAATGATAAAAAAAATAATTTTTTAAAAGTTATTGACATGTGGCTCTAACTTGTGGGAATGTAAATGGGCAAATTTGCATTACAAACCCACAAAATTTCTTAGACAAAAACAATAAAAAGACTAAAAACCAAATTCAGTTTACCTAGGATATTTTCATCGTGAACTTGAAAGTCCATGCTCAAAGTTCAGTTCAAAAAGGATGGAATAAAGGTAGTGAAATAAAACTCACAAAAGGTAGAAAGACATAGTGTAAATGACTCAATGTATCAGGTCACCATATAGCGTAAAACAGGCATTCTGTACTTAAAATATAGGAGGCTGAAATTTATTTCAACTTATTTCTCCCTAGAGTAGAATTTTATTATGGAAAGGAGCTTCGTGAGAAATTGCAAAGAGTTGTAATATTGCATGCCAAACTAAGGGCAAATTTAATGTCTCACTCATTTGTGTTGTCACTGGGTCTAGTTGAGTAGGATTATATCACATTTTTCTATTCCCCTCAGGGGTCTGTCCTTACCATGAGCCACAGCTTTGTTACTCATTTCTATTGTCACTACCATCAAGTGGACAAATTTGCATTTCTAGTGTGATGAAAGAGAAACAAACACATAAATATGAACAATTATCAGAGTTCATACTTACAGCTACCAAACTCTGTATTCCTAGTTTACTTATTTATTCATGTATTTAAACTATCTCTTCAGCCATATATAGAATAGAGACATGAGGATGAAAGATTATATATATTATATATATTAATTACAAAATGTAGAGACAGAGAAGACTTATGACAGACTCAGACCACCTTCTTCCTCATTCCTCCTTGCTAGATGAAGTTTCTCTGTAAAGGACACAGTTCCTTATCTTTTCCTAAATGTCTAATTCTTTATTTCATGAGAGAAACATATTTGGCACTGAGAGTAATAACAGCATTTTTTTCTAGCATACAAGATTATTTCTCATCAATAGTCTTAGTAAAGTTTGCTTTTGAAACTGTATTCACTTCACTTTCTAAATATGACTGGTAATCTGTAATACAATTCCTGGACTTCGGTTCAAAGCTTGACAAAAATCCACTCATGGAAATCTTTTTTTCTATAATGCATACCATGTGGATTTCTTGGCTTACAAAAAGAACTTAAGGAGGAATGATTCTTTAATAATATACCATAGAGAAAAGTTTCTCAAAGTATGCTTTAAGATAAAAATGATCTAATTATATAATTATGGATAGAGAAGGAGTTATATGTGGTTAGCATGACTCTAACTATGCTAATATGATTTTCATGGAGTTGGAATAGTTTACCAGCTGAGACCACAAATTACTACATTGCTCATCATAGGTGGGCTTTCTGTAAGATTTTAATCATGAACAGTCAATGATTATATCAAATACCAATTAAGCTTAAACTCAAACATGGCTGTGCTTCCTATGTTAAGTGCAATTTAAAGAAACAATTTAGAGAACCATCACATTGATTCGTATGTACGTATCTATCAAAAATCCTAAAACTATTTGCTTTTCTTTGTTTGTTTTTGTTTGTTTGTTTGTTTTTTTCTTCTGTAGCAAGAATGGGAATGAGAAGCTTCTCAATCTCATGGGTTAGGAGACTCAATCCAAATCTGAAGATTCCTTAGTTTTCATATTGTTGACACTTAGCAAAGTAGAATTTCCAGTTTCTATAAAAATACGGGTTTAAAATCTCTGAACAAATAAACAAATACATAAATAAAAATTCAAAAGACTGTACAACCAAAGGAATAAAGAGCTTTATAAATCTTCTTGTTGTATGAAGTATAGATAACATTTTAAAGCATTTTTGATTTATTTGTTGTGATTTTCAAGCTGCTAGGTCCAGGACTTGAACCACAGTTGGCCATGTGGGAATACGTCCTTTAGCCACTGCGCAACCTGCTAGCCTGAAGTATAGATAACTTTAAGACTTCAGTTTCCCTTAACATGTCTGCATTTAAAGATCACAGGGGGAAATGTAATTTAAAAAGATTTGAGATTTTATTTCAATCATATTATTCATAAAATAACTTATGAAGACTGAATACTTCAAAACATGACTGTCATCCTTTTATAATTCATGTAAAACAAATGACACAGCTTTAAAATATGTGTCTGTTTTTATACTATGCATGTTTTCCCTCCTCATAAAACCTCAACTCATGTACATTATTTTTGACTAATGAAATTATAGTCATCTAAAGAAATTTAGACAAGCATAAACTAACTGAATGGATAAATTCTTTTTATTTACTTCAAAATTAAGACTAGCAAGGTATAACCTGAAACCATTTTTCCTAAGCCTAGGCTTTTCTGGCTCGTGTTTGTGAAAAAATGAGAAATGAAGAATTTCTTCTCTCTTTTTTTCCATAAATTTGTCACTAGTCAGTGCTACAAAAGAATCTGTCGTCTTAGGTTATTTTGAAAATCAATTAATCTTTTTAGGAAAACTGATATCTTTGAGTAAGTATATATCTAGTACATATATTTAGACCTAAGAAGAACCCTACTGTGACTATATAATAGTTTTATAACATTTTCCTGAAATGTAAAATTCCTAGTGAAGAAATTTATACGAAAATAAACAGATGGTGGGCAAAAGAACATGTGACCCATAATTTTTTTTATTTTTGAGAAGTTTTTTCTACAGGGCATGTGCGCTTGCCAGAAAGACAGAGAGACATAGAGACAGAAAGTGAGAAATCACCCCCCAGGGTATGGCCATGCAGCAATCCCCTCTCCTTCATTCTTCTCTTGGGATCTTGGGCATGAACACACACACGCCTGGCATGAGTTTAAGCCACCGGGTTGGGGAATTGAACCATGGTTGACTACATGAGAGTCCAGCGACGTAGCCATTACACCATCTGCTGGTCCCGTGACCCATAATTTTTTAATTTAAAAAGATTAATTTAAATTTTAAAATGGCAGCCATAGGGACCTGCAGATGGCATAATAGTTACATCACTGGACTCCCATCTAGTCAACAGTGGTTCAAGTTTCAGACCCATTGGCTTAACACTCACGCTGGATGCATGTGAATGCGTGCACAAGATCCCTAGAAGAGAATGAAGGAAAAGGGATTACTGCATGGCCATACCCCCCGGGGGGTGATTTCTCACTTTCTGTCTGTTTAGTGTACTCACCCTATAGCAAAAATCTCTCAAAAAAAAAAAAAAGGCAGCTAGGCAGCTATAGATAAAAACTGTTTGAAACTCTTTTTTCCTACATAATTCAGTAAATTATTTGGTTGAAGTAACCAGAATATAAATTTTCTCAAAAAGGAGAAAATAAGGAGGTATCAGAGAATAGCTCAATAATATATATAAAATATATACTGAAATTTTATTTTCAACTTTTTTTTATAAAATACTAACAGAACATTTTATGGTTAATAAAATAGAATTTATGATAGCAGTAATATCACATGTCTAATGTAAACCACAACAGTCATATCCAGGGCTATAATCCTGCTCCTGGGCAAGCTGGTGATGAAGGTGACTGGATCCCATGGCTGACATGCAGCTTGAGTCCAAGATCTAACAATTTGAAAAATATGCTGGGAGCTTGTGCATGCATGGCCAAAATCCCAAAAGAAGGGAAAGATGGAGGAGAAAAAAATAAATAACAGAAGCCCTTCTCCTTTCTCATATACTTATTTTGTTTCATATCATCCCAATAAGAATGCTTCATTGAAAATGTACTTTTCTTAAATACTATTTTCTACAGTTCATTTTCTGAGAGTTCTATAGCTTTTTTTTCTCATTGGTTAGAAAGAATAGGTATAACTTTTTTCCACTACTGTTTTTTTATTTGCTTTGTAAGACTTCTATTGTGACTAACTATGCCAGAATAGCATATTACAATGGTCTGTGAAAATATAAATACTTTAATGCTTGAGTAATATTTTAAATGAATAGGTTTATAAATTCCCTAGATACTGGAGAAAAACAAAGTGAGGGTTAAACATTCAGAATTGACATCAAAATACCAATGAAAACCACTAGCTCTTCTCAAAACTTTCCTCCCCTTCTTCCGCATGATCAAGGTAAGATAGTTAACCTGTTAGTTCAGTTCTGTTTTCAGTTTTAGAAATGTCTTAATTGGAAAATTGCAAAACAATGTTGTCATGCAAGATTTCCAGCAGTACATCTGTTTCTAATGTACAGTGCATAATTTAATGACGAGACACTTCAGTGGTCTACCCACTGCAAATCTCAGTTGTTAAATATGTCTGGAGCAAGATGTCTTTAAATAGTAGGCACTTTTTTGGTACATTAATTTCCTCACACTCAGAAGCAGAAAATGTAATTCTAGCTGTCACTTTGTGTAAAGCTCTGTTTACTTTAAAATGCTATTTACAGCCTAAATGTCTTGTTCAAACTGATTAACTATAGTGGGATTTAAAACTTATAAAACCTATTTATTATGGTTAATGTTTTTAGAATTTCTTTGTTTCCCTTCAGACTGCAGTTTAGAAAACCTATCTAATCGGCACTAAAAATGCAGGGCTCTCAAGACATCCTGAAAAAGAAAATCAACAGTATTCCAGAAGAGATGGAAATTTAAAATGTAAGCCACAACGTGGTGTAGAGCTGGGACTATAATCATCGAATGTAAACACTTTTTTCTCCAAGATTAGGAATGGGGAGTCAAAGCCAGAACAAGCGTTCCCAAGCCACAATACCAAAGCGGTTACCAAACATGCTCTCCATTTATGAGTCAACTTTGGGTAACCACATGCTTGCTAACTAGCTTGGTATCTAGCAAATCGTTTACAGTGCATAACATCTAATTACATGTGGTTCGATGTGGTCATCCTGTGTAGATTTAGTCTAACCAATATCCCAAAGAGATAACAAACGTCGAATGATAATCCCATATTTTAGCAGAATGGTAAGAAAAAGATATTTCACTACACACACACACACACACACACACACCAGTAGGCAAAGTTTTAATAAAATTGTTAGCATACTCAGGGCTGGATGGTGGCATAGCAGGAAAACATGACGCACTGAAAGGGTGACCCACATAGGGAGGTTTCTGGTTCACATCTGGAGACTTCCCTGATTATCTCAGGCACATGCGTTCATATGACCTACGACTTACTGGATCCTATTTGGAAGGGCATCATAAAGATATCATCTATGAGTTATTGTTTCTCAAATACCTATAACAAACAATTTTTTTGATCAGATCTTCCCTACCAATGTATTATCCTCTTGATCTTCTTTCTCTGACTCTCAATGGCTATGTACACAGGAAATATGGGCAAATTTTAATGAATGACTAAATTCTTACTTTAGGAACTTAATTTTTCTGGGAAAATACATTGCAAGTTGTTCAATAAAACCGAGATATTTTTTGGATATATCTTATTTGGATGACTATGATAAAGGTGACTACCTGAAAAGGGACAAAATACTGATTTTTTTATTGGAATTTTTTTTCTTTTCTTTTTTTTCTTTCTTTTTTTTTTTTTTTTCCTGAGAGTGCAAGAGTACAAGCATGCAGGAGAAGAGAAAGAAAGAGAAAAAGATAGTTTTGTTTTTTTTGTTTTTTTTTTTTCCACATCATGCAATCCTCTGTCCCAGGCTCTCCACTAGGTAATATTATAGGTGTGTGCTACTGAGTGCAGCCTATTCAGAAAGGTCCAGGATCCGAACTCAGACCCCTCATGTGATCCCAACCTCACACAATAGTGCCCTATCACTTGTGCCACCATAGTTGGGCCTGACTGGATATTTTTATTACAACTTTTAAATTCAATTTAATGAATAATTTTTGATTACTTAGTATGTGTTGGACATTTTATAAGTATGTAGAAAAAATTAAGTGAAGGAACAGACTTAAAGGAATTTCTTGCCATATTCTTGTAGGACACAGAAAACAAATAGTAAACATGATACGAAACTATAAGGAAGAAAATGAAGTGTTATGTATAAAAAAGAAAGACTGGAGGGCCGAGTGGGGGTTAGGGAAAACAGGACACAGAGGGTTATGTAAAACAGAGTGGGCACCCCAGACTATGGAGAATTTGAAATTTTAGCATAGACTTGAAAGAGATTTTGGAGCTATCCAAATGCATATATGTAAGAAAATAACTTTTCAGGAGGAGAGAGCAGCTAAAGCAATAGACAGAAATTAGAAACCACAAAGAGGTCAGGGGGTTCTTCAAACTGCTGAGTAAGTCACACCAAAGAGGTCAGAGTAGCTACGGTGGGCTTTGCAGGGCACATTAATGTAGTGTGTTTAAGAATATTTAAGGGCTCTGGCTTTTTCTCTGGGAAAAGGGGGAACCATTTCAGGGTATAGAAGAAATGAGTGATATGACTCACTTTTTTTTTTTAAAGGTTTTTGCCGTAGGGTATATGCACACACCAGAGAGGCACAGTGAAAAATCACTCCCAGAGGGGATGTCCACACCACAATCCATTCTCTTCCTGGGATTTTGAGCATGCAGGCACACCCAACTGATACGATTTTAAAGCTGCCAGGTCCGGGACTTGAACCTTGATCAGTCATGTGGAAGTTCAACACCTTAACTACTATTCCACCTCCTCACCCCACAACTCACAAGAATGTGGACTACTGCATTGAGAAGATACTGCTAGAGAACCAGTTTAGAATCAGGGAGCCTAGTTGAGGGATAATTACAGTAACTCAGGAGAAAAATAACAGCGGCTCAAGCCAGAGTGATAGCCATGCAGGTGGTGGTAAATGTTCCAATCTGAGAGATATATTCAAGGCAGGCCCAACAGAACTTCCTACTGGGTTAGATGTGGAGCAAAACATGACTACAGGGGTTTTGAATTGCACAAGAAGAATAAAATTGCCATCAACTAAATTGAAAAACCTAGGAATCGTTCAGTTTGGAGGCAAAGGTAAGGCCATCAGGTTGAGTAACATGGACTGATCGATCCTGTCAAATCATATTGTAAGGTCAAGTAATACGAGAACCCACAGCTGACCATTTGTCTTGCAAAGAGAAGGTTATGGGCAACCTCAGCAATATTATTGTTTTGATAGCCATGGGAATGAAAGCCCAAACTGAGTAAATTTCTGAGATTACCGGAAACAGCATAGAAATTGGAGACAGCACATATAGGCATTACTCATGGAGAGTTTTGTTGTAAAGGGGAGCAAAGAAATGTGACAGTAGCATTCAGGGGAAGTTTAATTAAGAAAAAATATTGTTGCAGATGATAGAAATATTAATATAAACAATGGAGAAGAGAGGAAAAAATGACATGAAAATTTATGAAAAATGTCTCTGAGGAGACCTAGTGCACAAGTTGAGGGACTGCATTAAAACAGGAGCATGGAAGAAATAGCACACAGATCCAAGCTCTCCTAGGTGGGGATGTGGGTGAGCACTTGTAGAAATTTCTTTGAATTGCTTTAAACGCTATAAGCTAAGAGTGACAGTGAGAAAAAGGGTTTTAAGACAACAGAATAAGGTATAGTGTTCAAAGGAAGTAGAATAGGTAACGAGAGATGTGTCCTGACAAGCTGGTTTAAGCAGTGTTTGAAAAGTTGCCACTGGCCCAGTAGCAGGGGAACAGGCATATTCAATGCCATATGGGAAGGCCCCAGGTTCATGTCCTAGGTCTACATGGACACACTGTCAATATGCATGGACATACCTATGACCCTGGTGGCTACAGGGCTGGGGGGAAGATCGTGGCATGAAGACCCTGTTAAGGGGTTTTTTCTCTCTTTTTCTCTTTCACATATGAAGAAAATAAAAATTTTTTAAAATTAAAAGTTGTCACTAGTTTTAAAAAAATCTATCCTTTAGTTAGCATCTATCCTTACTACAGGTTTATAGTCTATATTCTTTTGTATTTCTGTTTTATTATAGAAAATTTCAAACATATACAGTGTAGAGAAAATAGTACAATGAATGTTTGTACATTCACCATACAGTTTTTTTTTTTTTAAGAGAGATTCTAGAAGATACTGCTAGAGAACCAGTTTAGAATCAGGGAGCCTAGTTGAGGGATAATTACAGTAACTCAGGAGAAAAATAACAGCGGCTCAAGCCAGAGTGATAGCCATGCAGGTGGTGGTAAATGTTCCAATCTGAGAGATATATTCAAGGCAGGCCCAACAGAACTTCCTACTGGGTTAGATGTGGAGCAAAACATGACTACAGGGGTTTTGAATTGCACAAGAAGAATAAAATTGCCATCAACTAAATTGAAAAACCTAGGAATCGTTCAGTTTGGAGGCAAAGGTAAGGCCATCAGGTTGAGTAACATGGACTGATCGATCCTGTCAAATCATATTGTAAGGTCAAGTAATACGAGAACCCACAGCTGACCATTTGTCTTGCAAAGAGAAGGTTATGGGCAACCTCAGCAATATTATTGTTTTGATAGCCATGGGAATGAAAGCCCAAACTGAGTAAATTTCTGAGATTACCGGAAACAGCATAGAAATTGGAGACAGCACATATAGGCATTACTCATGGAGAGTTTTGTTGTAAAGGGGAGCAAAGAAATGTGACAGTAGCATTCAGGGGAAGTTTAATTAAGAAAAAATATTGTTGCAGATGATAGAAATATTAATATAAACAATGGAGAAGAGAGGAAAAAATGACATGAAAATTTATGAAAAATGTCTCTGAGGAGACCTAGTGCACAAGTTGAGGGACTGCATTAAAACAGGAGCATGGAAGAAATAGCACACAGATCCAAGCTCTCCTAGGTGGGGATGTGGGTGAGCACTTGTAGAAATTTCTTTGAATTGCTTTAAACGCTATAAGCTAAGAGTGACAGTGAGAAAAAGGGTTTTAAGACAACAGAATAAGGTATAGTGTTCAAAGGAAGTAGAATAGGTAACGAGAGATGTGTCCTGACAAGCTGGTTTAAGCAGTGTTTGAAAAGTTGCCACTGGCCCAGTAGCAGGGGAACAGGCATATTCAATGCCATATGGGAAGGCCCCAGGTTCATGTCCTAGGTCTACATGGACACACTGTCAATATGCATGGACATACCTATGACCCTGGTGGCTACAGGGCTGGGGGGAAGATCGTGGCATGAAGACCCTGTTAAGGGGTTTTTTCTCTCTTTTTCTCTTTCACATATGAAGAAAATAAAAATTTTTTAAAATTAAAAGTTGTCACTAGTTTTAAAAAAATCTATCCTTTAGTTAGCATCTATCCTTACTACAGGTTTATAGTCTATATTCTTTTGTATTTCTGTTTTATTATAGAAAATTTCAAACATATACAGTGTAGAGAAAATAGTACAATGAATGTTTGTACATTCACCATACAGTTTTTTTTTTTTTAAGAGAGATTCTTGCTATAGGTATGTGTGCTCACCAGAGACAGGAGACACAGAGAGAGACAAGGAGACAGAAATCAAGGAATCACCCCCCCCAGGTGCAATAGCCACACCACAATCACTTCTCCATTTTCCCCTCATAACCTTGAGTACACATGCACATATGCCCAGTCTAAGTTTTAAATGGCCGAGTCCGGTACTCAGATTGTGGTCAACTATGTTGGAGTTCAGCCATGTAACCATTATGCCATCTGCTGGACCCTCATCATTCTGTTTTAATAATCAACCAACTCAAGGCCAATCACTGTTCATTACAAAATGATATCCTCTACATTTCTTTGAGCATTTTGAAATAATATAATTTTGTATCCTACATATCATTTTATTAAGCCTGAACACATTTTCAGTATGTGTCTCTAGATGACAGACATTTGTTTTTGTAAACATATCACTGTCCCATCTAAAATACAATAAAATATGATAATTCTTTATCATCAAATATCCACTCATTATTCACATTTCACCAAATTAGTTCCTTCAAGTAGAATCCAGTTAACTCACAACTTTGCAGTTAGATGATTTGCTTTAAAAATATCTTTAATTCCAGTCAGCTCTATGGCACAGAGGTAATGTACTGCTCAAGGGAAGCAAGATCCTACATGGTACCACAGTTTAAATCCCCAGCCAGTCAGTCCAAACACACTGGGTGCACATGCAAGATTCGATGAGCCAGAGGACCAAGGAAGGGGACTGTCACATGACCAGACCCTATGGAATTACTCATGTCTCACTGTTTCTCTTGCCTACATGCATGCTCACGTGCTCTATCATGAATAAAGAAAAAAGCTTTAATTCTATAGTTTTTCATCCATCTCATTAAATTTCTTTGTAATCTTTTTGTTATTATTGTTGAAGAAGACTGAACTATTTACTTTATAAGTTTGCCCAACTCTGGAGTTACTGATTACATACCCAAAGTGGTTTTAATATGCTCTCTGTCTCCTTTATTTTTTATTAACTGATAGACTGAGTGATTTGATTATATTTAGTTTTAATAGTGCAGATATTCTGTTTTCATAGGTGGTGTTGTATAATCAAATCAGAAGTTAAATAATATGTTGTCTCTTTATTTTTTTTTTTTTTGGAGAGGTTTTTGCTATAGGGAACATGCGCTCACCAGAAAGAGAGACAGAGACAGAGAGACAGAAAGTGAGAAATCACCTCCCAGGGAGGATGGCCACACTGCAATCCCTTCCCCTCCATTCTCCTCTCGGGATCTTGGGCACGCACGCACACGTGCCTGGCGTGAGTTTAAGCCACCGGGTCCAGGACTCAAACCACGGTTGGTTATATGGGATTTTAGCAACATAACCATTACGCTAATTGCTGATCCCAATATGTTGTCTCTTTCTATGTTATGCTTTAAGCCATTTTTTGATGATTGCCTAGATCCATTGATTTAAAAGTATAAAAATCTTGACATTTTACCTGTTCCCATTTATGAACTGAAATAATCCCCCGAGTTAAATGTTACGTTATGAGCCAGTTTCTGTCCCTGAAGTATATACAGTTCATATAGAAAACTTTAAACAGAAAACAAAACAAAACAAAGTTAAAAAAAAAAAAAAAACTTGGGAACCAGCAGTTAGCGTAATGGCTATGTCGCTGGACTCCCACGTAGTCGACTGCGGTTCATGTCCCGGACCCGGTGGCTTAAGACTCACGCCAGGCGCGTGTGCATGCGTGCCCAAGATCCCGAGAGGAGAATGGAGGAGAAGGGATTGCGGCGTGACCATCCCCCCTGGGGGGTGATTTCTCGCTTTCTGTCTCTATGTCTCTCTCTGTCTGTCTGGCGAGCGCACGCGCCCTACAGTGAAAATCTCTTCCAAAAAAAAAAAAACTTGACTCTTTGACTCTTTTCCATTTTGCCAGGACTCACTCAACAGAATACATTTTCTGAGTGGGGGCGGGGGTGGCGCTGTGGATTAGAAATAAACATAAAAATAAACACACAAAGACATACAAGCATAGAAAAGTAGGTTCCTGTGGACCTGATTTCTTGGATGGAGATAGTCACAACTCCGAACCAGTTCCAGGTTTATTCTTTCAAGGGGCAGAAAGTGGGGAGCTGGGAAGTGGAATGCAAAGCAAGTTGTTTCCAGATGTTAATCAACTGAAGTTGTGAAGACAAGTAGTGCCATGTAGAGTTTCTCTGATCTTTTGAAGCCAATTCTGATGAACATATGTGGCTTCCTTTAACCTGATACTGCTCTGCAGTTTCAATAACAATAAATAGCTAGTGTATTCACATGTAAATTGCTTTCATCACTCTGCAAATGACCACATACAGAACTGCATTTCTGCATATGTCTAAAGGTCACCTTGTTTGCTCAGATTAGTTGCTCTCCACACCTTCTATGGACTTTTCCCAAATGAGTTGATTCCCTAGCATTCTCATAAGCCACCTCTCAATGCTCATTTAGTACCATTAAAAACACCTGGATGTAAAAAATTCTGAAGTTTTTGTTTCGTTTTGTTTTTATTTGCTGTAGGGTGCGTGTACTTGCTGGAGACAGTGAGAGAGAAAGAAAATGAAAGTGAGAAAGCACTCCTACCTCTGGGAAAATGACCATGCCACAATCCTTCTCCTCTATTCTCCTCTCAGGATTTTGGGCACACACGCACATGTGCCTGGCATGTTTTTCAAGCCACTGGGTCCCAGATCCAATCATCTTAACTACCACAGCACCTGGGTGTTCACAAATCTGATGCATTTCAATCCATCTTATTATTTTTATTGATTCGCAAATTTCTCATCTTACTATCCTTTTCATGGTAGAATCCATGCGCGAGAGAGAAGGGAAAGACAGAGAGAAAGAGAGAGAGAGAGAGGTAACTTCCACAGAACTTGGTCATATTTTGATCCCTTCCCTCCATTTTTCCAGCCTGCCAGGATCCTGAGCATGCACACATGTGCCCAGCATGTTCTCATACCTAGTATCTGAACCTCAGTTAGCATGGGACTTCTAGCTCCACAATTTGAAAAGCTACAGATTGTGTCAGAGAAACTGGGCCAAATACCTCCTCTTTGACTAGAGTAATTCTATTTAAATTTGCTTCTGGATCTTTTTGATCTGTTTCTTTACTGAATCAAATAATGGTTTTCAAACACTGAGAGAATACTTTCTCACAATTTTGTGGTACTCACTGTGTAATGTCTACCAATATAGCACACTTATAAGTTTAATCAGGATGATTAACAATTCTCTATTGCTTTTTTTTTTTTTTTTTAGTATAGACCAGATGCAGGCAAACTATGGCCAGTGGGCTTACCTCTTGGCATTAAGTTTTACACAGAAAACCCTTAAAACTCAAATACCTTAGTGTTTATACATTTTAAGACTATATATGAGGTACCTCTTATAGAAGTTGAATAAATTGGTTAAAGTGTATTTCAGAATTAAGAATACTACCTAAAAAGGAAATATTGATAAATTTAAGAATAATAACACATATTTGATCCTTGAAATGTTTTTACCAGCTGGTGCAACATTGGTCTACTATTATAAAAAGTGGCTTCCTAGGGCCAGAGTGGAGGCTGAGGGGCATGAGTATGGTATTTGTACCTTCTGCTGAAATGACAAACATTTATGACTTTTCACGGAGTTCAAACCTTCCAAGGTTGACCACAGTCTTACCAGTCTTTTCAACATGGAGCTCCAAGCAAATTGCTAACAAGTCAGTATATTAATAATTGAGTATGGGTGCCGGCAAGCAGTGTGGTGATTAAGGTGCTAGACTCCCACATAGCCAACTGCAGTTCAGCCCAGACCTTGTAGATTGCTTTCTCACTTTACCTCACTCTCTCTCTTTTTCTCTCTGGTCAGATTAAAATAATAATAATACTAAATAAAATTAATTAAGTCTTTAAAAATAATAATTGAATATGAGATCAAATCTTTAAGCCATCTCTGGTATAATGTCTCGTAGACTTTACACACACATATATTTTTTTTCTTCTTTTCAGATTTCCAAAAATTTTGTCTACTTCCAGAATGACTTTTCAAATATCCTAAGTTTTTCTTGTTATAAATAGAATAATATACAATGTTCAGAATTTAAACATCGCAGGCATATGTTAAGAGAACAAGTAGCCAATGCATGTAGTATTAAGAAAATGCAAAGTATAATTGGAGATTGCAAAGGGGACTATCATTCAAATTTATGCGTGTTCCTCAGGTCTACCTAAATAGTCTTCCTTTGTGAAACAGCACTTAAAAGTTTTGGCTGAAAGAATGAAAGAATTTTTTCCCTAGCACATTGTTAATATTTGCCAGGCAAAATGAAAGAAAATCTTTCACATCATGACTTGTGATTCAGGAAAATCAAGAGGCAGCACCTTCATCCTGGAGAGCCAACAAAGTGTTTTTCTTTGATCAGAAAAGGGAGCCAGACACTAAAATATGGTCATGGAAGAACGTAAGACAGGGAGATGCTCAGACCCTCCCAGAGTCTGGCATTCAGTCCAGCACCTGAAAAGAAATTATTCAAATACAAAGGAATTACCATGTGAATGGAGTTTCCGCACAATTTCTGCATATGCTGCCTTGCATTTTTATCAAGAAGACAAACATAAACCAGCGTGAGAAAGCAGGTGCCTTTTCCCCCCCATATCTTTTGAACATCAGTATTTCCCAGCAGTTAACTGCATGTGATAATGGCCAGAGTACAGAAGCGTTTTGATTTAGATCCAAACTCTTCACCCAGAAGCAGCTTTTTTGTTGTATATTTTAAGCTTGGAGCTTTTGATCCAGATTCATTATATGGCAGATCATTTAAATACGAAGACGAAGAGGCTGATTGAGGGGAAACTTCATAAGATGTTGGAGTCTCAAAGAATATTACAGCTCAGAGGGATTTCTTTTTTGGAGCTCAATTCAGATCCCACCTACAGAGTTAAAGCTATTAATTATTAACCACAGTATTACATATTAAAATTACAAGATACCAGGTTGACAGCACATTGCAACGAGCCTTCAACTTGTGATTTCCCATCCTAATGATGATGATAAGATGGGACTGAATGGCAAATTTCTATTGCTCTCAGTTGAAAATTTGAAAGAGCTGTTCCTTGATCCCTTGTCACAGAGAACTACAATTCATTCAGCAGCACTCGTAGCAGAAATAAACCCAAGGTCTGGTGTGGTGGCAGCCGAGATGTTAATTCACAAGACAGCAAGCAGAGGGAAGCTGCTAAGTGGCACAGTGGGTTAATGACGCACTACAGTGCTTCGCCGTGGGAGACATATGGGTTGGATTCTGGCATTGTTCACAAGTGAAAATTGGTTTACCAATCTTAGCTTGGTCCCTGGTGGACAGTTGTCCTTGTCCTAGACCTCCTCAGATGTTGTCCTAATTTTCTGCACAGGAGAGGCTCAAGTCTGCAAGAGCAGGAAGGCTACTTATAAGAGTGAAATTGGCTTAGCATAGTTAGAGGAGGAAATGGGCCCAATATCTCCCTTCTTTCTTTAAATCCCAGTCGCTGCCTGTATCTCATTTTCACAAGCGTGAAAATCCACTCAGGGCAGCAAAAGAAAGGCAATAAACAAGGCCAATTTCTTTTCTGCTAAAACTATATCCCCAAAGACCTAAGCAGGCTTAGCCTTAATATATTAAAAAGCAGACATTTGTTAGAAACAGGTCTTGCCCTCAGAAGAGAATTGTGGAACTAAGAGCTTAAGATAAGAGTGGAATAGTGGAGTGAAAACATATGCATCTTCTAGGACAGTCGTGTAAGAGTCGCTGCAACTTCTCATTGTAATATTCATGCTCTTAATATCAAGAGAATAAGTGAAATAATATTTCTGACTTTATAATGTTATTTGTGTATTTTATAGGTCAACTTTTTTCCACCATAAATAAAAGTCTTTTAGGAGAAAGATATCCACTTAATTCATTCCTCTATGGGAAAACACACACACACACACACACACACACACCAAGAATAGACATTAAAAAATTGCAAATAAATTAAAACATTAGATATAAGAAAGTCAAATGGGAAGTGAGAGGATATGACAGAAGTAAATATCATGATCTTTTTTTCTAATTCAGGAAATAAAAGTTATAGTAATACAAACTAAAGAATGGAGAGATAACTGAAGTGAAAGATTTAAACTCGTAGGGATAAAAGAACTATGACCAAAAACCAAGACTTAATATTTAATGAACATTAAAGCCTACTATTTATTAAAAGGATTTTTTTAATGACAAGGGAAAAATGAAAGGTTGAAATAGTCTTTGTGACTTTCTAACTAATTTGGATATTTTCGACCTCTACAATAGTTATTGCTGTCTGAAAGTATTTAAAATATGTTCTTATTAATCCTGTCTCAGTCACTCATTCTTCCTTAGTCATATCTTTTTTTTTACTTGAGGAATGGTTTGTATTGGGACCAGCAGTTAGCTTAATGGCTATGTCGCTGAACTCCCATGTAGTCAACCGTGGTTTGAGTCCCGGACCCGGGTGCGTGTGCGTGTGTGCCCAAGATCCCGAGAGGAGAAAGGAGAAGGGATTGCAGAGTGGCCATACCCCTGGGGGGTGATTTCTCACTTTCTGTCTCTCTGTCTTTCTGCTGAGCACATGCGCCCTATAGCAAAAACCTCTACAAAAAAAAAAAAAATGGTTTGTATTCATCATTAAACTATAGAATCAGTAGCCAAACACCTCAGCAGAAGAATCAAATATTTCAGAGATTTATAAACATCACATTAAAGATGAAAAGAGGAGAAAAGTTACACCGCAAAATTAATTGCTTGAACAGATAATTTAAGTCTTCCAAAAGTCATGATCCCTAAGGATGGTACATGCATTTGGTCTACATTTCCCTTTTTTGAAAGATACCTTCATCCTCTAAAAACAGAGTCAGTTCTGTGAAGATGGACATCATCTACTGTTCCCTTCCAACAAGACTCACTACTCATGGTCTACTTGTCCTCCAATATCCATTCCCCTTCCTGCACCCACAGCTACTTTGCAAATAAGTTTTCAAAGTCCTCTTCTCATTACCTCTTTACATTGACTTCACCCTCTTCACCCATGCAAAGCTAACCCATCTTTAGTTCCTTCCTAGAAAGCTTTCATTGATATCTTTGGTCCACAGTGATCTCTTCTTCTAACAATGACTGTTTCACACTAAGAATCATAAAGCAGCCAAAACCTTGCCAAAAATTTCCCACTTGACTTTATATGGCTTTGAAATCTTTGCGTGTCTTTGTCTAGTCTCTCGCAAGTAGAATTAAAGATCACAAAAAAAGAACGTGTATGTGCAAAGCAGTTTTTCAATAAATATTTTGAGCTTATATATATATAGATACATTTCTCTCCTGACTTTACATATTTATTTTCATATTCCAAAATATCTAGCACTCTGCCTTACTCAGAATTGTACCTTAAAAATATGTTTGACTGAATGATCACCATAAAATAATTACAATTTCTTTTTTTCTGTTAACAGATTATCCCCCCAATTCTAATAAGATATTTTAAATCCCCACAAAATTTAAATGGAACACAAAGCAGAATCATTTAATTCTCTACTATTAAGCTAATAATGACAGGTTTTGAAAGTAATGAGACTGCATTTTGATTTTAAAATGCCCCATTTAATACATTTTAAATTACAATATGATTCAAGCACAATTTTGGATTTTTTTCCAAGTAAGTTGTGACAAATTTGAAATTCTTTAAAACCCTTCAGGAACATTCCTACATAGAACATAAGAGCAGTTTTTATTTAATTTTGGGCAAAGAAACTAGTCCAATTAGAAATATTTACACATCAAAGTGCTTAGACTTAAAATTTGTCCTAAATAAACTAAAATTTAAATGATCTCTACATTTAGACTTTAAAAGCTTATAAACTCTATGTTGGTGGGATATATATCTATCTGGTTGATGTCTGGATGCTTTGGGGATTGATTTTAAATTGAAGGCAGTCATACATAGGACAATTACCTATACAAAGGTACTTTGGCTGAATTAATAGAATAGCAGAATTACAGAAGGAATGAAAGACAAAAGAATGCAAGGAGATAGGGGTGACCAATGTACTCAGGGAAAGGCATCCACAAGAAGTGGGAACAACAGACAGCAGACTAACACATAATTCTATGAGAAAGCACCTGGTCTCAATGGACATTTTTTATTCGAGAGTCTATTGTCACAAACAACAAAGACAGCAGTAATGGCCATGAAGCAGATTATACAATTTTTGCAAAATGAAGGAAAATAAATATTATCTTATATGATTTTCTAGAGTCAAGATTACCAACCAGTTTACTGTGGAACACCTGTAGCTGCAGATAGGCTGCAGGTGACTGAAATTCAGTCTTCTTAGCTCTCAGGGTAACCAGGCAGAGAGCCTGAGCTAGCTGGAACCCACGTAGCAGTCCAATCAGTTTGCCTCAGGAAACCTGCAAATGTTACTTTTTTTTAAGACTTGCCATAGGGTGTGTGTGATCACCAGAGAGAGAGAGAGACAGTGAGAAGGAAAGTGAGAAATCACCCCCAGCGGGGATGGCCACATTGCAATCCCGTCTTGTCCATTCTGAGATTTTTGGACACACTCACACACCTGGCATGAATTTCAAGCAGTCAGTTCTGGGACTTGAACTACTGTCGGCCATGTGGGAGTCCAGCACGTTAAGCACCATGACCCTTTTCTACATATGTAAAAAGCAATGCCATGAGGACCAGGTGGTGGCACAGGGGAAAAACATAATACTCCTTGAGGCAGACCCACATAGGAGGTTCCTGGTTCAAGTCAGGAATCTAGACTGTGCCTATGAACCTGACTGGTTGAAGGTAGGGTTGGATAGTTGGGGTGAAGACCCTGTTAGAAGTGCTATATTTTTATCTCTGTCTCTCAGTCTCTCTCACTCATGGAATAAACACATAAACCTAAAAATAGAAAGAAAAATGATGCTAAAAAAATAAAGTTTCAGAAAAATATATACTATTTTCACAAGTGTCCCAGTTTCCATGACATCTATGGAAAGGAAGCATAAAGTTAACAAGTTTTTTTTTTCTTTTTTTTGAGAGTTTTTTGCTATAGGGCACAGAGAGAGAGACAAAAAGCAAGAAATCACCTCCCAGGGGGGATGGCCATGCCGCAATCTCTTCTCCTCCGTTGTCCTCTCGGGATCTTGGGCACCCACGCACACGTACCAGGCGTGAGTTTTAAGCCACCGGGTTCGGGACTCGAACCATAGTCAACTACAGGGAGTCCAGCAACATAGCCATTACACTAACTGCTGGTCCCATTTCTTTTCTTTTTTTAAAGGGAGATTTTTGCTATAGGGCACATGCATTAGCCAGAGAGACAGACAGACAAAAAGTATACCCACAGTTCGTTCACAAATAAGTTTTCAAAGTCCTCTTCTCATTATCTCTTTACATTGACTTCACCCTCTTCACCCATGCAAATCTAACCCATCTTTATTCCCTTCCTAGAAAACTTTCATTGACATCTTTGGTCCACAGTGATCTCTTGCCATGACGCAATCCCTTCTCTTCCTTTCTCCTCTTGGAATTTTGGGCATGCACACCCACACACACTAGGCATGAGTTTTAAGCCACCGGGTCCGGGATTCAAACTGTGGTCAACTATGTGGGAGTCCAGCAATGTAATCATTATGTGATCTGCTTGCCTTGACAAGGTTTTAATATCCACATTTATTTAAAAATTCCTGAATACACACATGAGGTTTCTGAATCAAGACACATTTCCATTACTTATGGCAAGAATTACATCAATTCTACACCCTGATTTGATCTTTTCCCTCTGGGGTAATGCCATAAAAACCATATGTGCAGGCTGGCAAGTACGAGTGTCACACAGCTGAAGACCCCTAAAATTAGGAATATGAGAGTTAATATACTCTGGCACTCTT
>NW_006159617.1:3703818-3711021 GCF_000334495.1 Tupaia belangeri chinensis | reverse complement strand
ACTCTTTCCTTCTAAGAGAAGAGTAAGGACTCTCCTGAATGTAAACAAATTCTCCTTGGGAGAGGCGAGAAGATCCCTGCGTTACCATCTTTTGCATGTAAACATGTGTCTACATAAGAGATAAGTACCTCAAGGTTATATCCCTTGGAAATTATACAAGGATCCTGATTTTACATCCCTTTGGAATGAAAAATACACAGTCATGTTAAAAACAACAAGTTCAACAAAACAAAAATCCCCAAACCAAGAACATCATCAGATAAAATTTGGAGGGCTAAAGTAAGACTTCCATACACACATAAAAACATGTAGAGTTTTACCTACATTCCAAAGCCTAAAATAGAAAGAGAAATCTGTTTATAGATATAGATTGGCATATGCACAGAAATAAATTATACAGATAAATGAGAATTCCCAACTGGCATGAAGGATAAAACAACAGCTAAGAAAAGTCAACGATTGACACAAGCAGTGTTGTCAGAATGCTTAGAATGTTTCAAGACTTCTGACACCAAGTACATAATGCTTCCCTTCAGGAAACATTCAAATACAGATTTGCACAGTTAAACAATGACAAAATAAGTGGTAGCAAGAAGAAAAGCAAGAGGGTCTGCAATCTCAGTATGGGTTTGAAGAACTATCAGAGATTGTGACTCTGGAAGGATGAGTTGGAGTGAGTCATAAAAGCAGGGAAAGAATGTCGTAGCGGGGAAGAAAAGCATCGTTCTATGATTTGAAGGAGGTAGAACCCTCTGGGTGAGAAAAACTATGAGAGGCTTCAGTGTGAAATCAGCTCATTGTGGTGGAATTATAGAGTTTAACCAAGAGAGGCTCTGGATAGAAAGCTGGAGATATGTGTAGTCAAGAACCTGAAAATGCTTACATGAGAGATGAGAAATGTGTGTTTTATCTTCATAACAAGATATATATATATATATATATATATATTCCCTCTGTTTCTCAGTTTCATTTGTAGAGATAATAAAAATATCCACATGATATAGTTATAAGAATTAAAAGAAATCTTGAGGAGTCAGCAGGTAGAGCAATGGTTAAAGGCACTGGATCCCACATAGTCAGCTCTGAGTTCAAGTCCTGGACCCAGTGACTTAAAAAAAAACCCACAAATGTGGGGCCAACTGGTGGTATGGTGGTTAAGGCACTGGATTCCTACATGACTGACCAGAAGTCCTAGAAGCAGCTTAAAAATCACACTGGGCACATGTGCATGTATGCTCCAAATCCTAAGAGAGTAGAAGAGAGGGGATCGCAGGATGACTATTTCCCAGGGGCCTGATTTCTCACTTTTCTTTCCCTCAGTCTCTCACCAGTAAGTGAATGTGTCCTATAACAAGAACCTAAGAAAGAAAAGAAAAAAAATAGACAAGAAAAGAAACAAAAAGAAAAGAATAGAAAAAAAAAAAAAAAAAAGAAAAAGAAAAACATGTGGGGATGTGTGTGTGTGCATGACCAAAATCTCAAGAGGAGAATAGAGAAAGGATTGCAACATGGCCATCCTCTATCCCCTAGAATGTGATTTCTCACTTTCCCTCTATCTCTTTCTCTCCCTCTCTACATGAGCGCATGCGCCCTATAGCAAAGAAAAACAAAACAAAAAACTTGAAAAGTGTCTGACACGTAGTAAATTTTCTACAAATGGCCATTATTGCTAAGGAGAAATAATAAGATCACATTTTAGAGAAATCTTATGGCTGCATTGAGGAAGTGAAGTCAGAGTTATGAAACTGGAGTGGAAAAGAACAATTTAAAAGCTGTTGTACAACAGTCCAGAAGAGAAATCAAGAGTCCTTGAGAGATTGGATGAGTAAGATAGATAGAAGTAGACATATAAAAGCTCTGTTTACAAATGACTAGAGTGATTAAGTGAATAGAACTGAGCGACTGCACCCTGTACTTTTCTAGCACATTGAAATTATTTAATTAAATAATCAGCCATTTGATAATAACCTTCATTATTTCTGACTGACTGACTGATTTTACATTTCCCCATTGCACCCATTACATGCTAAGAAAAGTCAACCATTGACACAAGCAGTGTTGTCAGAGTGGTTAGAATGTTTCGAGACTTTTGAAACCAAGTACATAATGCTTCCCTTCAGGGAACATTCAAATACAGATTTGCACCCATTACATGCCTTTTTTTAGCATACCACCAATGCCTAACTATGAAAAGAGCAAACACTTTCTAAATATACTGTTTAGTTTGGGTGATAAAATAAATAGTTCAACTCTAGGCATACAAGTGTAAGTATAATTTTGAAGTACAATATACCAGTCTGGAGATTCATAAAACATTTAAATAATTGGAGTGAGTGAGGTTACCAAGGAGACAGTGTGCAGGAAGAGAACAGGGCTATAGACCCCTGAAGAACATGGGCAGGTAAAGAAACAAGAGACTTGGAAGGATTCTAGGAAAGAATGTGTGAGAATGAGCAAAAGAACAAGAAATCTGAGGTATCCAAAAAGTATAAAATAGCATTTCGAGGCATGGCAATACCGAATGTTCTTTTTTTTTCTTTTTTGGAGAGATTTTTGCTATAGGGCACGTGTGCTCGCCAGACAGACAGAGACAGAGAGACAGAAAGCGAGAGAAATCACCCCTCAGGGCGGGATGGCCATGCTGCAATCCCTTCTCCTCCATTCTCCTCTAGGGATCTTGGGCATACATGCACACGCACCCGGCGTGAGTTTTAAGCCACTGGGTCTGGGACTGAAACCATGGTCAACTACATGGGAGTCCAGCCACATAGCCATTACGCTAACTGCTGGTACCCCAAATGTTCTATTAAGCAATCCAATAGTAGCAAATGTTGCAAGGAGGTCAAGTGTTATAAATCATAGGATTCTGGCTAGAGAAGTTCATATGAAGTAGCTTGAGGTGCAGACAAGATTAGGACTCTTTGAGGAATATTGACTGACACTAAAGTTGTGAAAACAGTTAAGATTTCTTCAGAAGCCATTAAACTATTGAAAAATACGCAGCGACTTGAATATGGTCCCCCCAAAATTTATGTGTGGGAATTTGGTTGTTATTCTCATGTATTAAGAGGGTGAAAATGTAATTTGACTATGGCATAGAAAGAAGAGGATTTAAGAAGGTAAGTACCTTTGCAAATTGGGATATGAAAGGCTTTTGGTAAGATATGTTAGTGCTGATGTCAAAAGTACACCTATTATCAGAATATCTCAACCAGGGGAATTGTTGACTAAGTCACTGAGATATTGTCTAAGGAACTGGATCGTCCATGAATACATAATCTGGTCAATGCCTCATTTTACCCTAAGGGAGAAATGTACATTTTTCAAAAAAATCAAGAAGAAAATATAAAGAATCTCAGCAACTATTTACACGAGACATTTTTGAATCAGTTATAATTCTAAGAGGGATTAAAGGATTTTGTGAAAATTGCTGTACAGAATACAATCAAACAGTGCATAAATATGCTTGCCATTTATTTAAATTATATGAAGCCAGGAGATATAGTCAATGATTAAAAGGGAATTACTTTGATTTTCTGCTATTAAAGGTTGTTCCTGACCACAATTTCTTTAACCTCAGTGAGATAAATAAAACCCAACATTACATCAAAATCATATTTAGTGATTAGAATCTATCAACTCCATGCTGTTCCTGAGGGGAAAATGTGTTTGTAAATCTTGACCTGGACCAATCTTGTCAACAGATTGCCCATAATAGCTCTAAAGAATCCCAAGTAATTATAACTCATCATAAATATTTGATTCTTGGAGACCTTATGTTCTACTACTAAAAAGAAAAAAAGAAAAAAGTCTTTTGAGATTGGAAGGTGGCATGGTGGTTTAGGTACTGGACTCTCATATCTCTGACCACTGTTCAAGTCCTGGACCTGGTGGCTTGAATACCACGCAGGGTGCTTGTGTATGCATTTTCAAAATCCCTAGAGGAGAATGGTGGAGAAGCGATTGCAGTATGGCCATCACCTCGGGGGGGTGGGGGGTGATTTCTCACTTTCCCTCTCTCCATGTCTTTCTCTTTCTCCAGTGAATGTATGCATCCTATGAACAAAAGCTAAAAAAATGTTTAAATGGTATTTACCAGATATAATTTTAGATGTGTCATTAACATAACCCAAAGTGAATATTGGTTGAAAGTTACTTCAAATACAGAGAATAAATTCACTTGTGAGCAATCTCTCTAAAATACTTTGACATTTTATTTCAAAGTTCTTTGTATCACACTGATTTCTAAATATTATTTGTGAGAATAAATCTAAACTTAACTTACTTTATGAAGCTTGTAGAATATACATCTTTTACTTTATCACTCTCATTATGGTCAGACTGAAAATATAATCCTATAGATTATTATTCTGAAGCAGATCATTGCAACATTGAATTTGCCAAATTTCTCAAAAGTTAAGTACTCTAAAAATGATTCAAGTCCTACCCCCAATCATACTACCTATATTTCATAGAATCACTTCAAACTAAATAAAATATCTAGTTACAGCTTAATCTGCTTAATATGCTTTCTTATGCATATTTTTCTTAAAACACATATAAGTTATATTTGTGAAAGTTATTTTATACTAATGGGATGCTACTTCCTGTGGGAAGAGAAGTATAAATGTTAAATATCTAATAATCGAACTCCAGATACCTGAAAGTAACATATTAGTAAGAATTATTATAAAATATGACAAGACATAGTCAATATTCTAAATTGTAAACCAGAGTGTATCTGGTTACCTTTGTATTTTTTCCTTAGCATATCTTGAGATACATAATCAGTGTTAATAAAGGTTTATGTCAGCAGATTAAAGATGAACATTTTAGGTCAAATTATGAGAAAAAAATTGGAAAAAAAGAGCTCTTTGCTCCATTACTGTATCTTGTATTTTAATAACAGACATGTTTTTGAAGAACTCTAGATCATTGCAGACAATGATTTATCAGGAGTGTTCTTGCCTCTAGAGGTAAGTAAGTAAAAAGCTTGTGTCATTGGGACCAGTAGATGGCATAATGGTTACATAAGCTGGCCTCGCATGTAGTTGACTGCGATTCAAGTCCTTGACCAGGCAGCTTAAAACTCATGCAGGGCACGTGTGTGTGTGTGTGTGTGTGTGTGTGTGTGTGTGTGTGTGCTCAAAATCCTGAGATGAGAATAAAGGGGAAGGGACTGCAGCATGGCTATCCCTCTGGTGGTGGTGGGGGGTGGGGGTGATTTCTAACATTCTTTTTCTCTGGAGAGCACACACGCCCTATAATACAAATCTAGTCCCCCCAAAATTAAAAAGCTTGGGTCATTCTGTAGTATAGACATAATCCATGAATAAGGAAAGATATGGAGTAAAGGTGACTAGCTTGCAAAATTGGTGCTTACAAATAGTCTGAAGACAATGTCATTTTAAATTGTAAGAAATTGGGACCAGCAGTTAGCGTAATGGCTATGTCGTTGGACTCTCACGTAGTAGACTGCAGCTTGAATCCCGGACCCGGTGGCTTAAACTCACGCCGGGCGTGTGTGCGTGCGTGCCCAAGATCCCGACAGGAGAATGGAGGAGAAGGAATTGCGGCATGGCCATCCCCCCTGGGGGGTGATTTCTCGCTTTCTACCTCTCTGTCTCTCTCTGTCTGTCTGGCGAGCGCACGCGCCCTATAGCAAAAACCTCTCCAAAATAAATAAATAAATAAATTGTAAGAAATTAACACCTATGAAAATCTCCTTTGATCCCTGCTTCAGACATAGATCCTTCTAATAGCCCAGAATTCCAAAACTTCTCTTTCTATTATAACAGGGAAGACAATATGCTTAAATTATATGTAATTATAATTGCCCTTAATCAAACTTTAGGAAAAGAACAAGTTATTCATGGTATAACGTAGTTTCTGCTTATTGCTTGCATCAGCTACACAGAATGTCAGAAATAAGGTGTAATTTTTAATTTTTAATTATTTTAAGTAGTAGCCTTCACATTAATACAGAAGTGGGGATTATTGTTGACAGAACTGCTAAAGGGTATAAGGTGTTCTTATCCAATTTCAGTCTTACTCTGACATTCAAAAGTGATCCCTTAGGCGAGAGAAAGATACGTTCATTAATGTAAATCATTCTGAAAGGAGTCAAGAAAGAAGGAAACGGTGAACTCACTTACAGATGTGGTTTCCTTACTCTCTGGGCCTCTCTCTTTTGATTATGCACTTTGTAGAAAGACTCGTGCTTCCATACGACAGTGGAGTTGGATGCATTTATTTACCACCAAAGACCACGATTTTCTGTTGCTTTTGCAGATAAAATGTCACAGATGATTTCTGTTCGATGAACCTTTGTTATGCCATTTGAAGAGTTTTGAAAAAACAATGTCAGCCTCATCTAAAGACAAAAAGAAACAGAACATTACTGATTCAACTGTGATAGCTATTTCTAAAGCAAAATTAAAATAGCATAATTTCAGCAATTTTCTCTTTTACATGAATACCATAGTTCATTATTTTATACATTGAGGCACTTTAGAAACTCTCATTTGCTTTTAATCTATCACTTACTAGTGGCAATTACTACTTCATCTTCGGTCTCTACACTCTTAAGAACTTGAACTTATAAAACAACATTGGTCTTATAACTGTAAAAACCACAGCAAAAGAAAAAAATCTCCTATCTTTTTTAGACCCACTTGTGAACATTTTTACTTCTTTATACTTATAATATGTCTTTAAATTTAGGTGGATTTGCATGCCTTCTTTGGATAAAGGAGAGAATATCAGAAATCATCCTTAGTGGATTAAATGGAGAAATTTTACTAACGGGGTTTTAAGGAACTTAAGCCTTGCTCTCTTAACCACTAGGCTATGGATCAGGCCTATTAAGATAACCATTTATGTTACAAAATGAAGTTTTAAAGTGCCAGAACACCTCCTGGTATCCATGCCCAGATGGAATGGACTGATCTGATACTAAGATTGCCTCGGATGTCAAAGGGTCAATTTATGTGAGAAAAATCAAGGGAGATAACAAAATCTATGAAGAGCCCCTATAAATCAAGGCAGTGGGCAGGTAAAACAAGGCTGATGAGGAGAGAGTCCAAGAAACACAAGAAAACACCCAAGAAAATAGGTATCGATGTGTCAAAAAAAATGACAAGTGAAAAGTTCACACGTAAGAGTTAACAATAAAAATGTTGAAGCAGAACCATCAAAAACAGC
>NW_006159617.1:3676716-3702903 GCF_000334495.1 Tupaia belangeri chinensis | reverse complement strand
GTGTGTGTGTGTGTGTGTGTGTGTGTGTGTGTGTGTGTGTGCTCAAAATCCTGAGATGAGAATAAAGGGGAAGGGACTGCAGCATGGCTATCCCTCTGGTGGTGGTGGGGGGTGGGGGTGATTTCTAACATTCTTTTTCTCTGGAGAGCACACACGCCCTATAATACAAATCTAGTCCCCCCAAAATTAAAAAGCTTGGGTCATTCTGTAGTATAGACATAATCCATGAATAAGGAAAGATATGGAGTAAAGGTGACTAGCTTGCAAAATTGGTGCTTACAAATAGTCTGAAGACAATGTCATTTTAAATTGTAAGAAATTGGGACCAGCAGTTAGCGTAATGGCTATGTCGTTGGACTCTCACGTAGTAGACTGCAGCTTGAATCCCGGACCCGGTGGCTTAAACTCACGCCGGGCGTGTGTGCGTGCGTGCCCAAGATCCCGACAGGAGAATGGAGGAGAAGGAATTGCGGCATGGCCATCCCCCCTGGGGGGTGATTTCTCGCTTTCTACCTCTCTGTCTCTCTCTGTCTGTCTGGCGAGCGCACGCGCCCTATAGCAAAAACCTCTCCAAAATAAATAAATAAATAAATTGTAAGAAATTAACACCTATGAAAATCTCCTTTGATCCCTGCTTCAGACATAGATCCTTCTAATAGCCCAGAATTCCAAAACTTCTCTTTCTATTATAACAGGGAAGACAATATGCTTAAATTATATGTAATTATAATTGCCCTTAATCAAACTTTAGGAAAAGAACAAGTTATTCATGGTATAACGTAGTTTCTGCTTATTGCTTGCATCAGCTACACAGAATGTCAGAAATAAGGTGTAATTTTTAATTTTTAATTATTTTAAGTAGTAGCCTTCACATTAATACAGAAGTGGGGATTATTGTTGACAGAACTGCTAAAGGGTATAAGGTGTTCTTATCCAATTTCAGTCTTACTCTGACATTCAAAAGTGATCCCTTAGGCGAGAGAAAGATACGTTCATTAATGTAAATCATTCTGAAAGGAGTCAAGAAAGAAGGAAACGGTGAACTCACTTACAGATGTGGTTTCCTTACTCTCTGGGCCTCTCTCTTTTGATTATGCACTTTGTAGAAAGACTCGTGCTTCCATACGACAGTGGAGTTGGATGCATTTATTTACCACCAAAGACCACGATTTTCTGTTGCTTTTGCAGATAAAATGTCACAGATGATTTCTGTTCGATGAACCTTTGTTATGCCATTTGAAGAGTTTTGAAAAAACAATGTCAGCCTCATCTAAAGACAAAAAGAAACAGAACATTACTGATTCAACTGTGATAGCTATTTCTAAAGCAAAATTAAAATAGCATAATTTCAGCAATTTTCTCTTTTACATGAATACCATAGTTCATTATTTTATACATTGAGGCACTTTAGAAACTCTCATTTGCTTTTAATCTATCACTTACTAGTGGCAATTACTACTTCATCTTCGGTCTCTACACTCTTAAGAACTTGAACTTATAAAACAACATTGGTCTTATAACTGTAAAAACCACAGCAAAAGAAAAAAATCTCCTATCTTTTTTAGACCCACTTGTGAACATTTTTACTTCTTTATACTTATAATATGTCTTTAAATTTAGGTGGATTTGCATGCCTTCTTTGGATAAAGGAGAGAATATCAGAAATCATCCTTAGTGGATTAAATGGAGAAATTTTACTAACGGGGTTTTAAGGAACTTAAGCCTTGCTCTCTTAACCACTAGGCTATGGATCAGGCCTATTAAGATAACCATTTATGTTACAAAATGAAGTTTTAAAGTGCCAGAACACCTCCTGGTATCCATGCCCAGATGGAATGGACTGATCTGATACTAAGATTGCCTCGGATGTCAAAGGGTCAATTTATGTGAGAAAAATCAAGGGAGATAACAAAATCTATGAAGAGCCCCTATAAATCAAGGCAGTGGGCAGGTAAAACAAGGCTGATGAGGAGAGAGTCCAAGAAACACAAGAAAACACCCAAGAAAATAGGTATCGATGTGTCAAAAAAAATGACAAGTGAAAAGTTCACACGTAAGAGTTAACAATAAAAATGTTGAAGCAGAACCATCAAAAACAGCCTTCTCAAAAGCAAGCTGTTCATTAGTAAAAGATATTTTAGAAAATATGGGGGACAGGGGCTTTCAAAAGTTCACAAAAAAAAAGCTATGCATGGGTCTGAAAAATTGTTACACCAAAATAAACCTTAATATTAATTCTATCTTTCCATGAATTTTTTAAAAAAATATTAATTTATTTTTATTATTTGCTATAGGCCATGTGCACTCACCAGAGAAAGACGGAGGATGGCAGGGGAGAAAGCAAGCCCCCAAGCCCAGGACTCAAATTATGGTTGGCCATGGGGAGTCCTGCACCTTAAGTACCACGCCACCTATGGACCCCTTTCCATGGATTTCTTGAAGTAGTCTTGTATAATATTCCTAAGGGATACCGACTTTCTGGAAAAACCTCCTTTTCAATAGGCCATATAATATTTTTCCTGTAGATCAAGAATCTTTTTAAAAATATTTTTTTTTACTGACACTATGATACAATGATTGTATGTATTTAAGGGATTCAGTGTGATTTTTTTTAGTACATAAATACAATGTGTTATGAGCAAATCAAGATAATATGCATTTTCATGATCCCCAACATTTGTCATTACCTTGTGCTGGGAGCATTTAGAATCCTCTCTTCTAACTATTTTGAAGTGTTTGATAAATTTTCACTTACTATAGTTACCTTAATGTGCTACAGATGATTAAAACTATTCCTCCTGGCTAAGCTAGTGGCATGGTAGTTGAGGTGGCTGGAACTCACATGGCTAGCTGTGCAGTTTGAGTCCTGGACCCTTGGAAAACACACCATGTATGTGTGCCTACATGTCTACAATCCTGAAGGGAGAAACAGAGAAGAGACTGTGGCATGACCATTCCCAGGGGAAGAAGGGGTTTGCCATCTCAAATTCCTTCTTTCTCTCTGTCTAGCAAGTGTATGTGCCCTTTATCTAATGAAAAAAAAGAAAAAGAAGTAAAACATATTCCTCCTGATTGTATTTTTTATTCATTGATAAACATCTCCCTATACTCTCTCCTTCCATCCTTTCTAGCTTCTAGTCACTACTCATCTGTTAAGTTCCTTTTTTTTTTCTTTTTGTTTTTGTTATAGGCTGCATGTGCTCACCAGAGAGAGAGAGAGAGGAGAGAGGGAAGGAAAGTGAGAAATCACCCCCCCAGATGGTATAGTCACAGCTCAAATCCCTTCTCCTCTAGTCTCCTCTTGGGATTTTGGACATGCATGCATGCATAAATACTCATGCCTGGAGGATCCAGCATTGGAACTGTGCCGTTTGCCACAGTAGATCCAGAATCTTAACCTCCATGCCACCTGCTAACCCTGTTCAATTCTAGGAGGTCAATTTTTTTAGTTTCTACCTGTGAATGAGAATATGCAATGTTTCTCCCTCTGTGCCTGGCTATATCACTTAAAATAATATCTTCCAGACTATCCATGTTGCCTTAAAAGAGAAGATTTAATTCTGTCTAATGGCTAAATGGTATCTCATTGTGTAAATATGATACATTTACTTTATCCATTCATCTATTGATGGACACTTAGGCTGATTCCAAATGCTGGCTGTTGTAAATAGGATTGTAATAAATATGGGAGTGCCAATACATATCTCTCTGATATACTGATTCCCTTTTCATTGAGTATATATCCAGTAATGGGATAACTGGGTCATAATGCTGTCCTATCTATTTTTAGATTGTTAAAGAATTGTTTTCCACAATAGCTGCACTAGTTTACATTTCCAACAAAAATATGTGAGTTCCCCTTTCTCTGTATCTTCACCAGCATTTGTAACTTTTTTGCCTTCTTGACGATAACCTTTTTTTTTTTTTTTTTTTTTTTTTTTTTTTTTTTTTTTTTTTTGCCGTACGGTACATCCACTCGCCAGAGGGAGATAGAGAGAGGGAAAGTAAAAAATCATCCCCTGGGGAGATGGCCACAAAATTGTCCATTCTCCTCCATTCCCCTTCCAGGTTTTTAGCCATGGATGCACACATGAGCAGTGTGATTTCCAAGCTGCCTGATCCCAAGCTCAAACCATGTTCAGTTATGTGGGAGTCCAGTGCCTTAACACCATGCCACATGTTGGTTCTGACAATAGTCATTTTAACTGGGGGTAAAATGGTATCTCATTGTGGTTTTGACTTCCATTTCCCTACTGATTAGTAATTTTGATTGTGTATATATATATATATATATATATATATATGTATATATATACACACACACACACATACATACATACAAATGTTTGCAACTTGTATGTCTTCTTTTGAGAAATATATTTTCAGATCATTTGCCCATTTTAAAAATCAGATCATTTGGGAGTCAGAAGGTGGCATGGTGGTTAAGGCACTAGAATAAGATTATGTAGGCAGAGCACATTCTGAGAAAGGAAAATTTAATTCATGGAATATATACACACACACACACATACATACATACAAATGTTTGCAACTTGTATGTCTTCTTTTGAGAAATATATTTTCAGATCATTTGCCCATTTTAAAAATCAGATCATTTGGGAGTCAGAAGGTGGCATGGTGGTTAAGGCACTAGAATAAGATTATGTAGGCAGAGCACATTCTGAGAAAGGAAAATTTAATTCATGGAATTAAGTAATTTTTGTAATACAGATTTTTTTTTTATAAATCCTACATTCTTAGTACTATGGAATTTCACATTAAAATTTGAAAATAAAAATTAACATTGACCCAAGTATTTGTTGATCTCCTCTTTGGGATATTGAATTAAGTTCTAGAAAACACAATAATAAAATGACTATGACCATTTTGATTTCTCTTTCTAACAAGTGAACAAACAGATATTAAACCAATGATAACAGAGGTAACTATTACAGGCATAATGAATGTTATAAGAAGAAAAATCTAGTGCTGCTATTGTGGAAAACAATTCTTCAACAATCTAAAAGTAGGACAGTATTATGACCCAATTATCCTATTACTGGATATATATTTCATATAACCTAGCATTAATAATCTAGCACATTGGGAACCAGCAGTTAGCGTAATGGCTATGTCGCTGGACTCCCACATAGTCGACTGCGGTTTGCGTCCCGAACCCGGTGGCTTAAAATGCACGCCGAGCGTGTGTGCGTGCGTGCCCAGGATCCCGAGAGGAGAATGGAGGAGAAGGGATTGCGGCGTGGCCATCCCCCCTGGGGGGTGATTTCTCGCTTTCTGTCTCTCTGTCTCTCTCTGTCTGGCGAGTGCACGCGCCCTATAGTGAAAAACCTCTCAAAAAAATAAATAAATAAAATAATCTAGCACATTGTAAAGGACTATAGGCCTACTCTCATATTTATAATTTAATTGCAAAATAATTTTCTTAATAAACTCTGTGATTCCAAATAATGGTTCTACTAAATAACTGCATCATCCTCTTTTTCCAAAGCTGTTCTATTTCTAACGGAAAGTAATTTGCAGTTTGAGAAAATTATTAAAAATCAGGGAAAAAAGCATAATATCTTTTGCTTTTTGCTTCCCCCAATAAAAGAAGAAGAATATGAATTTACTTTAAAATAGTAATGGCTATGAAAAGCATATATTGGCAGTTTTTCATTCAGAAGAAGTTTATAGACTATAATCTTTTCTTTGTGGTTCATTGTCTTTATTTGAAATGAAATATAGAAAGCTCCAACAATAATCAGGCAGCTCGCCATTAAGCCTGTAGCATTTCAAGAACCACAAAGGAAGAATGAATCATTCCCATACAACCTTAAACCACAGTTTCATATCTACCAATGATTTTTATAGCACTTGGGATTTGTTAATAGCTCATTAAAATGATTTCAACATTCAAACCTCTCATTATAATTGTTGATACTTCATTACCTCAAAATGACCAGGTAGTCTAGCCAAATCTTGATTCAGGTCCTACCACAAAGGATCTCCATTCCCATTAACTTTCTCTGGTTTGCATTATTCTTAGTGATTGTTGCATTAACAGGTCCAATTTTCATCTTTTCTTGCCCTAATTTAGTCAAAAAAGGATACTTAACTAAGGCAGTAAACTTGGCAAGAGAGTTGTCTTCTAGGATCTGGACCACATGGAAAAATTCTAGGGATGTGTTATATTACACACTAGACCATGAACAGCCATGGCCATCTCTTGTCTAAGATTCAGACAGATAGGAAAATTGGGACCACAGGCAGTAGGGCTGCGTTTCAAATTAAATGATTTCAAGTCTGGCATCAATTGGAATTTCTTAAATACAACCACATGATTTCAATTTTTAAACAGGTCTATCATTTTTAATGATCCAAAAGAAACATTTGATTAAAGTTCCATAGGGCGATTTAGCAAAAGTCTTACAACATTCTTTATTGGCTAAAATTGAGAATCAGGAAGCAATTAATAATAATAAAATGAAGATGTTATTGATCACCTACATATCAATTAAAAACAAAAATTGGGTATTAAAAAAATAGTCATAGGTAGGCTTCAGTAAGAATTAAAAACCCGGGACCAGCAGTTAGCGTAATGGCTATGTCGCTGGACTCCCATGTAGTCGACCACAGTTCAAGTCCCAGACCCGGAGGCTTAAACTCACGCCGGGCACGTGTGCGTGCGTGCCCAAGATCCCAAGAGGAGAATGGAGCAGAAGGGATTGCAGCATGATCATCCCCCTGGGGCGGTGATTTCTCTCTTTCTATCTCTCTGTCAGTCTGGCGAGCGCACACACCCTATAGTGAAAAACACTCAAAAAAAAAAAAAGAATTAAAAACCCAGAAAATCAAATTAGTTAATTAGTTTAAGGCTTATCCTTCCAATGTAAAAGAGAAAAAAAGAGAATATGTATGTAGATATATGAAATTGTTATTATTTATTGTGCACATTATCTGAGTCAGACATTACCATTAAAAATAACATTCTGAGGTTAGCAGGTGGCATAATGGTTAAGGTGCTGGACTCCCTCATGGCTGATTGCAATTCAAGTCCTGAACGTGGTGGCTGGAAAATCACACTGGATGTATGTGTGCCCAAAGTCTCAGGAGGAGAATGGAGAAGGAATTGTCATGTGACCATCATCCCCGAGGGGTGGGATTTCTTACTTTGCCTCTCAATCTTTCTCTCTCTCTGGCAAGCACATGCACCTTGTGGTAAAACCTACAATAAAATAATAATAATAATAATAATAATAATAATAATAATATCATTCTCAAATTATATGGTAATAAACTTCTAAAGAGCCCCAAATTCTTCTTCATAGTAAGGAATAAATTGTTACTATTATTAATGATCATGTTTATAGATGAGGTCCTTAATGCACACAAAAATATAAAATTTACTCAAGGTCACAAGTTCATCAGCATTAATGTCAGATAAAAATCCAAGTTTGCTGATTTATATATAATCAGATGCTCTATTCATTTGATTAAAAGTTCTTAACCTGGAGCAAAGAGTTTCAGGGACCTTTAAAATTAAGTGTAAAATGTCATCTATATGTATGTTTTCTTCCCTGGAGAGAGGATCAGATTATCGAAAAGGATCATGGCACAAAATATATTAAATACTACCTTATTTGCCTAGCCTATTTATATACTATATTTCTGTCCAAAAGAAAGGATCATAGTCATTTTCATTAAAAAATTTAATGTTCAGACAAAGTTTTCAAATGGTATGCTAGTAGCTAAACTAAGTCAGTCTTGCTTAGTAAAGAACTGCAGCGAACAACTTAGGTGATGAGGAATTTGAATTCTTAATTAACTTTGACACATCTTGATATAGAGTTTTGCTTGCATTACAGAATTCGTGTAGGCAAGTACTACACTTTTTTTTTTTTTAAGAGAAGTTTTTTCTCTGGGTGTATGTGCTCACCAGAGAGACAGAAAGACAGGAAGTGAGCAATCACCCCTCCCCCCCCAGGGGGAATGGCCACACCACAATCCCTTCTCCTCCATTCTCCTCTCAGGATTTTTGCATGTATACATATGTGTCTGGTGTGAGCTTTAAGCCACAAGGTCTGGGATGTGATCCACAGCCAACTACGTGGAAGTCCGGCAATGTAACCACTATGTCATCTGCTCGTCCCAGCAAGTGCTACACTTAAAAACTTAAATATTTACAGTGTATTATTCCTGATTTATCACCTGTGACACATAATAAAAACATCATCTTTTGTACCAAAATTGTTCAAAGCAGGTGGTAATGTTTTTCCCCACAAACTTGTAACATCATGTCAGTTGTTTTTCCACTTAAGAGGACACAACCAAATTTGTTTTCATTTCTATTTGACCTTTTGGAAAATTCATGCACATATACACATAAACACAAATACTCTAATTTAGAACATAATAAAATGTTAAAATGATCCTATCTAACTTTTAGAGTGGAAATGTCATAGTATATACTTGCATTTTTTTAATAATTATTTTTTATTTTTATTTATTCATTCATTTTTTTTTTAATTTGACCAGAGAGAGAGAGACAGAGGTTGAGAGTGAGAGAGAGAGGAAGTAAGAAAGCAAGCCACCAGATTCAGGACTTGAACCCTGGTCAGCCATGTGGGAGTGTCCAGTGCCTTAATCACCACGCCACCTGCTGGTCCCTATACTTGCATTTTTAATGCCAAAAATAAAAGTTAGAAGTAATTTAAATATCGATATTTATGCATGTTTATAGGCAATTTGGATTTGGCCCAAAGTTGACTATATTTACTATTATTTCATTAGGAATAAAAAGGTGCAGCCTTTAAATGAAATCTTTGTATCTCTTCAAGAGGGGTTATTTACAGAACATTCAAACTAAGACTGGGTCATTTGGTCAAATTTAAATAGCCTGTATGATGATCTCTCTATAGACCTAATCCGATCTTTTAGATACCCCTTGAATATTCTGAGAGCCTTGCCAAAACATTCAAGACATACAAGGCAATTAAGTCACAAGCATCCACTTGCATTTGGTCTGACCTGTGAGTCACATTTCAAGTTTTCCAAAACTTCTCAGACTTGCATATAACCGCAGTAAGATTACAAGTCAACAGCCTGTAATCTACAGAGTCTCCACGATAGCTCATGTGTCAAGACATCACTAATAAGCTACTTGTTGAGCTCTAGGACTGCAGGATGTATTTTGATGACCCTCATTCCAAAGCTTGTCCAGATTCTCAGAAAAATAGAATAGATCTCTTCTTCCCTATATTCACTTTATTCTCTAAAATACATCATAGATGTCAGTCAGGAACTTCTTGTCTGGTGGAGCACAGAGTTTTCTTCTCACTAGCTACATGAGGGGTAGAGTTTGATTCCTGTCCCAAGCTCACGACAATGGCAAACATTCCAGATGTGCACAGTTCCTATGTCCTGGCTTAAAGCTGTCAAAATACTGTTAGTTTTCTTTGCTCAAACTTCATGGGTCAGTTTTGTCCCATTGAAGATTTATGAACACAAAAATAACCATCTGAATCTCCTTTTCTTGATGTGGGGCGACGGGGCAGGGAAGGGCGGTGTAGTGAATAAGGAGTGGTTATCAGCATGAACAAAACGTTGAAATTTAACATCAATTCAATCCTTAAGTGTAAAGACAATCAAGGCTGGGCTTCCTCCTTGTCTTATGATCCATGTCATTTCTGCTCCAAATTTTTTCTGTTTTGAACAAAGAAGAAAGGTTTTGCTGTCCAGTGCTAAGAAAATGCCCCATTTCCACTGCAAAAAAATTGCTACTGACTGAGCAGCAGAAACTCCTTGTTGTGAGAGCAATTGCTGGACCAAAGATATCAATAACTAGGACGGAAACTGCTAATGTCCATGGTCAGAGTTAGGAGTAGGGAAGACATAAAAACAGTGGATGGAAACCACAGGCTTACCTCCTATAAAACAAGGAATAAAGGAAAATCTGAAATGGAGGCAGGGAAGCTTTTATTGGTGAAACTCACTGAAATAAGTCTCCAGAAGTGGATGGCATACTTCACTGACACTGGTGCATTCTTTGGTTTTTAGTTTTAGGTTTTTTTGGTTTTTGTTTTTTATTTTATTTTTTTAAAGGATGTGTGCACTCACCACAGAGAAAGAGAAAGAGAGTTAGAAATCACACCAGGAAGGATGGCCACTCTGCAATCCCTTCTCCTCCATTCTCCTTTTGAAATTTTGGGTATCCACATACACATGCCTCACATGCTTTTCAAGTCTCTAGGTCTGAGTTTTGAACCACATAGTCCAGACCTGGAGGCTTGAAAAGCATGCTAGGCACCACATAGTTAGCCATGTGGGATCTAGCCACCTTAAACTCCATGCCATCTGGTTCCCATAGTGCATTTTTTCACAACTGGACTTTCTTTGTTGCATTGTGAAATTAGTGTATTTCTTTTAATATTTACTAAGTTTTTCTAATCCCTCCTTTTCTGTGTTTTTACTTATTATAATTACAAAGTGCTTTATTATCAAAACCAACACAAATTTCCAAAAAAGAAAAAAAATTATTAGAGACAAAGAAAACATTTTCTAATTCAATGAGAAAAAAATCATACTCACTCATGAATATAATGAAATATGAAGTGAACATTTTTTCCAATAAAAAAATCAGTCAATGATAAAATTCAATAAACTTTTTCTAACTGCCCATAATGGACCAATGGTTTTGCACAGCTCATAATGACTATCATTATCTTCCATATGTCAAGTGTCAAAAAGACAGAATTTCATCTCACTTTCAAATGGTAACATCAGATGGCTGCAACCTGTTCTATAACCCAATCTAAAAGTTTATTTAATAATTTTGGTGAAATCGAGTAGTGAGTTCAGAACATTATATCATCACAGTTTAAATTATTTTTCTTTACTGAGCATAATTGACAAATAAAAATTATATATATTTATGGTATACAACATGATGTTTTGATATATGTATACATCGTGAAATGATTACCACATCAAGCTAATCATCATTTAAGGAGGTCTTCTAAAAATTCATGGAAAATGCATATTACATGAAATCTATGCATGTTTTCAAACATTTGTAAACCAAAGTAAACTCATACTTTGATTCCATTTTCCATGAGTCTTTTGAAGTCCCCTCATATTCAACCCTCACATGGTTACCATTTTGTATGGTGAGTGTGTAAGAACATTTAAGATCTACTTGCTTAGCAATATTCAAGTATATGGTACTAAATATTGAACTAAGTCACCATGTTGTACAATAGATCTCCAGAACATATTCATCTTGGATAACTGAAACTTTGTAACATTTGACCGATTTCCTATTCCCCTCCGACAAACCACCATTGTATGCCTGTTCAGAGTTAAGTGTTTTGTTTTGATTTTGATACCACATAAAGACGAGATACCATTTGTTCTTCTCGGTCTGGTTTATTTCACTCAGCCCAATGTCTTCCAGGTTCTTGTTTTTAATGTAGCCCGTGTATTACTACCTGGTACCAAATCCATCTAAAATGTTAAATGGTAGATTCTTAGAATACAATTATTTTCCAATACAGTATTCTCCAATACCCTATTCTCCAATACTGTAGCTTCTAGCCACAAATGTCTGTTTAACTTGATTAAAATAATACAATTTAGAACCAGTAGGTGATGTGAAGGTCTGAGGTACTGGATTCCACATGGCAAGCTTCCAGATTTGAGTTCTAGATCTTGCAGCTTGAGAATCACACTGGGTGCATGTGCATGCATGCTCAAAACCCCAAAAGGAGAGTGGAAGAGAAGGGATTATGGTCATCCTCCTTGGAGTGTTATTTCTCACTGCCCACTGCCCTGGTGAGCAAACACATCCTATATAGCAAAAACTAAAGAAAAAGAAGGAGGAAGAGAAGGAGAAGAAGAAGAAAATTTTAAATTCATTTCCTTCTTCACACTCACCACATTTTAAGTGCTCAGTAGCAGCATATGGGATTGGGATTGGTGGATAACATACTGGACATCACAAATATAGAACCCTTCCACTACCACAGAAAGTTCTATCGGCCAACACTGCTTTAATGATCACAGTCTTTCTTCACTACTCAAACCAGAAGAAATTCTACAAAAGTTCTATCAAGTTTCAAATTCTCTATCACACAGCTCTGACCATGATGACTCAAGTCTTGTGAATTTGGAGGCCATCAGCCATAGAACATTGGATTTTTCACAATATATTACTTAACCAATACCCTGCCCCCATAATTCATTTCTGAATTATTTCTGCCATCATTAAATGATGCTAAATTGGAAATCTCATAGTCCTGAAAGAGTAAGGATTTCTTTTTTTGCTTAAAAGTAGCAAAGCTTTTTATGAAATGGGGTTCAAATTTCTATATAATCACCAGAGAAAAGGGAACACAAATTGAGGAGAAATAATTCAGCTGCCAAAGAGACCAAGAGCTGAAACATCACTCAACTATTGCTCATGCAGAGCTTATTGGGGAAAAAAAAATGACTCACATAAATTAATTAGGACTCATTACTTGAAAACAAAGTTTTTGGCAAGAATAGAAACAATACATACATGCATACAATTTAGTAACAGAGCCTTAAAGCAAGACGTGGTCACAAAAACAGATGATATCTCTTGGAACAAATATCACATAAGATACAATAAAAGTTATGCAGTTTTTAAGCCACATGGTTAACGGTTTATTTTCTTTTTATTAATAAGCAAAGTCAGTTAAAATTAAAAACACATATTATACTTTTATTTATGTGGATAGAATTCTTGTAAAATTTTAATTTTGTGGATTCAATTCTATCAACTTAAATATCTCTCTTTTTTCTTACTCTTATGCCCTCCTCAGTTAAAAAATAAGTAGGTATTATCATCTAAAAAAATCATATTGAATGGAATCTACCAATCTATAACAATCCAAATTTTTGTTCCTAGAATAGAAAAAGCAAAGCAAACCAAACCTTTTCTTCCCTTTATATAAAGCTGGCCATGTGAGATCTAGTGCCCCAACCTACACATTCTCTTTTTTATTTTTTTGGAGAAGTTTTCGCTATAAGATACGTGTGCTTGCCAGACAGACAGAGAGAGACATAGAGACAGAAAGTGAGAAATCACCCCCCAGGGGAGATGGTCATGCCGCAATCCCTTCTCCTCCATTCTCCTCTCGGGATCTTGGGCATGCATGCACACGCACCCGGCATGAGTTCTAAGCCACCGGGTCTGGGACGCAAACCGTGGTCGACTACGTGGGAGCCCAGCGACATAGCCATTACGCTAACTGCTGGTTCCTACACATTCTTTATATAATTCTTTTCTTTTTTTTTTCCTGTTTTTTTTTCTTTTATTAACAGAGGGCATATGTGCTTGTCAGAGAAAGAGACAGAGAGGGACCAGCAGTTAGCGTAATGGCTGCTGGACTCCTGTGTGTGGATGAAGAGGAGTTATCCTTTTCCCTTGGAGGAGAGATATTTTCCTGCTTCCCCATATTTCTTGTGATCCTGCAGAGATTTCTAGTCATCTGGTGGATGGTTGGTTTCTTCTCAAACTTGGAAGTCCAGTCTGAGGGAAGAGGAGTGTGCAGAAAAGGAAACAGAGAGAGAGAAATAAAAGCAACAACAGCAAAAAACAAACAAAAAAAAAAAAAAAAAAAAAAAGGAGAAGAGAAAGAGACAGAGGAACAGATATGGAGAGAGAAAGAGCCCCCACAATGAGGCATAGGCACACCACAATCCCATCTCCTCTTGGGATTTTGGGTAAGCACACACATATGCCTGGTGTCATTTTCAAGCCAGAGGAGCTACAATTAGAACCAGAGTTGACCATGTGGGATGGCTGCCTTAGCCATCAGGCTATAGAGTTGGCCCTTGTGATACTTCTTTCTACACGTGCTTGTGCACACATGGGTATTGGTGCAGTTCTGTGGGTATGAGCCTGTGCTATAAACCTCAACCACATGGATTTCTCTCATTTTTGAAGACATCATCTGCCTTTGCTGGTTACAATGAGAAGCCAGTCTAACCTGTAGGAGGAGACCATGAATCCACTGAGATGACTCCTTAGCAATGATGAGAATTGCCATTATATTTAGGTTCTTTTCTTTTAAAAACAAAACAAAACAAAAACACTTTTTTTTGAGAGGTTTTTGCTATAGGGCATGTGACAGAGAGACAGAAAGCAAGAAATCACCCCCCGCAGGGAGGATGGACACACCGCAATCCCTTCTCCTCCTCTCCTCTTGGACACACACACACATGCGCCTGGCATGAGTGGCTTAAGCCACCGGGTCCAGGACTCGAACTGCAGTCGACTACATGGGAGTCCAGCAACATAGCCATTATGTCAACTGCTGGTCCCTAGGTTCTTTCTCAACTTGCAGCTACTGCAAAGTTTGTTAGGTGTGAAAATCAACTCCATGAGTGGAGTCATTCTGCCAAAGATCTTTCTGATACTCCAAAGAAAACTCCAGATTTTGGCTGAAAAACTACATACTTATCTTAGAAAGTAAGCTACATTTCTAAACGCCAACTGTAATACAGTGTTAAACTGCTTCCAAAACTTGAAGTTGAAGTAGTGCTTCACTGAACATCACAAGTTATTCAACTTACAAAGTTAAGTAAGTGGAACAATCAAGTTTGTGTTAGTTCTTTCTTATCATTTCGTACAAGCCAGAGGAGCTACAATTAGAACCAGAGTTGACCATGTGGGATGGCTGCCTTAGCCATCAGGCTATAGAGTTGGCCCTTGTGATACTTCTTTCTACACGTGCTTGTGCACACATGGGTATTGGTGCAGTTCTGTGGGTATGAGCCTGTGCTATAAACCTCAACCACATGGATTTCTCTCATTTTTGAAGACATCATCTGCCTTTGCTGGTTACAATGAGAAGCCAGTCTAACCTGTAGGAGGAGACCATGAATCCACTGAGATGACTCCTTAGCAATGATGAGAATTGCCATTATATTTAGGTTCTTTTCTTTTAAAAACAAAACAAAACAAAAACACTTTTTTTTGAGAGGTTTTTGCTATAGGGCATGTGACAGAGAGACAGAAAGCAAGAAATCACCCCCCGCAGGGAGGATGGACACACCGCAATCCCTTCTCCTCCTCTCCTCTTGGACACACACACACATGCGCCTGGCATGAGTGGCTTAAGCCACCGGGTCCAGGACTCGAACTGCAGTCGACTACATGGGAGTCCAGCAACATAGCCATTATGTCAACTGCTGGTCCCTAGGTTCTTTCTTAAGATTTAAATTATTTAGACATATGTCAAAGAACACCATCCTTATCATGCTGAAGCCCACACTGAGATCCCATTGCTTATTTCTTGCATGTGACTTTACCACAGTAGAACACAAGAGATGAAAGAGCAAAATACATCAGTAATGGCCAGCCATGTCCACCTTCATTTGCTGGACAGCCATTTGAAACAGTTCTTTATGTTATGAGATTATAATAAATTATATGGTATGATGGTACGTGATAAATGTTATGATAATAACTCCAATGCCAATATAGCAGTAACTCCAAAATGTTTAAATGTTGGGGTTAGCAATGGTATGGTGGTTAAGGCACTGAACTCCTACAGGGCTGACCATGGTTTGAGTCCTGAACTTAGTGGCTTGAAACTCATACCAGGCACATGTGTGTGTGCATGTTCCAAATCCTGAGAGGCAAATGAAGGAAAAGGGATAGCAACATGATTAGCCTCTCTGAGGGATGATTTCTAACTTTTACTCTCTCTGTCTTTCTTTATCTCTCCCCTGTGACCACACATGCCATATGAAAAAAAAAATTAAAAAGTTTAAATGTCAAATACACAATTGTATAAAACATTTTGTGAACATGCAACTTTCAGACAGTTATGAAATAAACTCGAGAATGGTACAACACAGGGACCAGCAGTTGGTGTAATGGCTGCATTGCAGGACTCCCACATAGTCGACTGAGGTTTGAGTCCTGGACCTGGCAACCTAAAACTCACACCAGGCACATGTGCGTGCATGCCCAAAATCCCAAGAGGAAAATGGAAGAGAAAGGATTGCAGCATGACCATCATCCCTGGAGAGTGATTTCTTGCTTTCTATCTCTTTGTCTCTATGGCAAACATATGTACCCTATAGCAAAGAAATCTCTCTCAAAAAAAAAAGGTATATAATGTCACTCAATGCCCTTTCAGGAAGCTAAGATTTAACATCAGTGCAAGTTTTATCCCTTCTTATTCATTATCCTCTACAGCTGTATTTTTGGCAGGAGTCTGTTTCTCCTTTGAAGGTCATACCTATGATTTACAGCATGACTCCTTCTGCATTCCCTGTAGTAATGAGTTTGACTTCTCAAGAAAGTTGCTTGCCAAGGAATATTTTAATTGGGAACTAGTTTCTATAACTAACTAAAAGTCAAGGTGGGTGGCCCTAAAGTTTGGATGCTGAAACATCCAGATGATCCAATATTATGGGATCCAGGTCTGGCTGAAAATTTTAGTTTCTTCTTATAGCTATTGAATTAACTTAGTTCTCTATCACAAGATGTATTATCTATTAACTGACCATCATTAAAGTTTATATTCACTGCCCACACAATTCTCCCAGTACTTATGAAAATGTACACACTGATCTCAGAATCTTAATTTTAAATTTTATTTATTATTATTATTATTATTCAATTTTACCAGAGAGAGAAAGGGAAAGTGGGAAAGTGAGAAAGTGAGAAAGCAAGCCACCAGGTCTAGGAATTGAATTGCGGTCGGCCATGTGAGACTCCAGCACCTTAACCACCAAACCACCTGTCACCTCCCTCACAGACTCTTGTTAAATTAGGATTTTATAGAACAGTTATCAGAAATGTCTATATATATGTATATACCACCAAACCACCTGTCACCTCCCTCACAGACTCTTGTTAAATTAGGATTTTATAGAACAGTTACCAGCAATGTCTATATATATGTATATATACATAATATAATATAATATAATATAATATAATAATATACATATAATATAATTATATATATATGTATACATACATATATTATATTAACACTGATGTTAACTCACCAAATGCTTCCAAAGGTGAATAGGCCTTTATGTGACTTATCGTAATTTATTAACGTAGCCTTGACCTACCAAAACACCTACTCATGTAGATTGTATTAAGAGCTCTACATGGGATATTTGATGTGCAATTGTTATCATTGCAAAACAATAGCAAGTTACAATCTAAGAAAATACACTTTATGTACTGCTAGTTAAGATGCCAATTTATGATTTGTTTACAATCAGTTATACTCTAACATGGTGCTCAGACTCAAGATTCTTAGACCTTTCTCTGCATTTAAGACTTCTGAGGACAAAATGCCATGATTTCAGAGCTAAATGGAGCTACATTTCAGTTATGCCTCTGCCATATAGTGAGTGTGAGGAAATTTCTTGACTTTACTGAGCCCTTATTATCTGTGGGAGGGAAAAAATAGGTATCAAATCCTAATTCACAGAGTTCATAAAGAAAAAGGAGTCCATATGTATGTCATGACTGAAATAGATCATGGCCTCCAACCGTCAATACATGGTCACCTTTGTTATTTCTTGAAAGTATCTATACACAAGTACACATACATAAGTCCTTTTCTAAAGGTCTGTTTAGAAGCGTTTCTGAACGCTTCTCACAGAGCAGCATTCTGCTGGTCTTGCTGGTTCTGAGTGTTACCTCGCATGTGCTTAATAAATACCTGCTAACTGCAGCTAGCTGATATAAATAGAGATCTCCCTCTTTTTAGTCGAAGAAATTCTTCAGGTGAACTGTGTCTTTTCAGCAAATATACAGAGGCTATCTTCTACAATCCTTTCTTTTCTATATTTATATTTCATTTAAACGGTAAGATCCATAGTATGTAATATTATTTAATATGACCTTATTATGGATACCTAAATCTAGCCAATTCATTACTTCGTAAAGGATACAAAAATACAAGTGCATGTATGCATGCACACACATGTTCATGGATCAGACTTCCAGATGATTTTGTCTTTAATTTATTGTAGAGCTTTCTGTTCTATTTTTCTCATTTCCTTTTATATACAAAAGAGAGCTTGCATTACAAGGCTTAGCTTATTCTTTGAAATGCATTGAAATTACCATTTATATTTCATAAGCATTTTTTTTTTACATTAGACAAATCCTTCCACATCAGAACTTAAACAGGGGAATCCTCCGATAATGCATTTGAAATAGTATCACTTCATACAATGAATTCAACCTGAGCACAAAGCTAATTTTTATCCAAACCAGCTCCTTTGCAAGGAAAATGGGACTATACAAGGAGATAAGGAATGTTAGTTCTTTATCACTCACATAACAAATCTCTTAATAATAGAGAATGGCACGTTAGTTATTTCTAGCGAAAATATTAGGATGGTAATGAGAAAAGAATAGTACTACATATTCATTCTCCTGTCAGGTATTACAATAAGATCAGAGACAGACCAAAAAAATTAATTACATTTGGCCAAAGGGAAATAGGAATGGTAAGAACATTTCTTGAAACAGGAACAACAAAAATAATCCACTGTGCTAGAACAAGTTCAATTCTTGTCCACTTCTGGGGATTCTTATCAAGTTCTTATCAGAATCTACATAAATTCATGTTCCTTGTTCTCAGAACCTTTACTGATTGCTACCTCATTGAAGAGTACCACTACTAGCTATTCTTCCACAACTGCCTCTGCTATACAGCCACAGAGCTAGACCAGATTTTATATCGGCAGTCCCAAAATTAAATGAAAGGAAATGGGTTGTGGTAGGAATGGTAGGAGTCTTTGGCTGGCAGGACGTGTGGTGGTTAAGGGTGCTGGACTCCCACATGGCCAACGTTGGTTCAAATCCCAGAACTGACTTCTTGCTTTCTCTCTCTCTCTCTCTCTCTTTCTCTGTCCTTCTCTGATCAAATTAAAAATAAATAAATAAGTAAATAAATAAATAAATAAAGTTAAATACAATGATTTTTTTTTTAATGGAAGAATTGTTACATGTGAAAATAAAGCCTGGAAAACTTGACCATTTTCATTTTAGAAAATTGGCTATGGGATGTTCCTAATTACAATGGAAGAAAATATCTTGATGAAATACTAAAAGTATTGATAAAGTCATGACTTTCTCAGCACCAACAGATGACATAACGGTTATGCTGCTGCACTCCCATGATTCAAGTGCTGGACCCAATGACTTGAAACTCATGCAGGGAGCATGTGCATGCATGCCAAAAATCCTGAGAGAAGAATGGAGGAGAAGGGGTTGTGGTGTGGCCATCCCACCTGGGTGGTGATTTCTCACTTTCTATCTCTCTGATAAGTGCATATGCCCTGTAATGTAAATAACTCTAAAAAAATAAAAGTTATGACTTTCCTGATGACCTAATAATCTGGTGAAGAGTAAATGCTTTTATTTTTTTCAGTGATCAAACAAGGATCAGAGAAGTCATAAATTAGAGCAACAGATTCATGTTAATTTTTGTGTTTAAAAAACAGCTAGTGGTTTGTCTGGGATTGTTTCAGGAATCCTGAAGATATTATATTACCTGAACAACAACAACAAAAGATCTTTTCTGAGTGCTGTCTTCAATTTTTCAACTTTTAGCATGTATTTTTATACTATTTTTTTTTTCTTTTTAACTGGTCTTTGTAAATTAAGGGGTAGTAAAAGAGTAAAATGATGATAAAAATAATTCTGTGAATGTAGCCCAAGGTTCTGAGAAATGTTCAAAATTAAACTTCTTGTGGGGAAAAAAAGAATTAACAATGTAATATGAAAAAGAAAATAAGAAAGACTCTACCTTTCTCAAGACTCAACTTGAGAAAGGTAGATTTCTATTTCGGCCCAGAAATATAAAGCAGTAGAGGATTTTTTGAAACTTGCATTGTTTGATTTCTGTATTCATTACTATTTACATTAAAAGGAAGGATTACTTTTGTGATACCAAGTGGCCTGGAGCTTTCCAGCGAAGCCTGCAGTGGTGCTGGCAGCGGTGGTATTTGTACTTTTGACATAGGCAGTTCTGAGTTCAGAAGGCGTGAAGGACCTTACAAGCCAGGGGTTCTCAAAGTGAGGCTCACAGGCCAGTGGCATCAACAGCTCCAAGGACCTCATTAGAAATGCGACCGAATCAAAAGCTCTGGGAGTGGAGTTCCGCAGTCCCTTCTACCAAGCCCTTGCTCCAGGTGATTCTGCTGCCTACCCAAGTTTGGGAACTGCTGATCTAAATCACGCTAAGCCATTCAGGACAAGGACCAGGAAGATACAGAATAACGAGTCTATACTCATATTTGTAGTGCTTGAAGTTTTTGTCTAAATATAGATGATGACATCATAAAATTGAAAGAGGTGCTGGAATGTGGCACAGCAGTACAACACAACACTCTGCAAAGCAGACACACATGGGAAGGTTGCTGGTTCATATCCAGAGACTGCTCTGAGTATGTCAAGTGTGCCTGTGCTCATAATCCAGGGCTGCCTGGAACCAGGGTTGAACTGTGGTACCAGAACTCTGTCAGGGGAACATGCACACGTTCTTTCAGAATAAATGAAATAAACTTCAAAAGAAATATTCATGTACCAGGAATATTGAGTTATTTAGTATTCTTAGAAGAAATCTGAGCTCATCAAAGGAAACAAATGTTTTAAAGTTTGGTAATTGAATAACTATAATTCACATGCCTTGATGTGAAAATACATACTATTGGTAGTAGATCTCTCCCTATATATATATACACATATACATACACACACACACACACACACACACACACATATATGATATACTTATCTTAATTTTTTTAAGTTATAAATTGGGATTCTTTTACATTGGAGCAAAATATAGAATGACATAATTGAATTAGAATTAGTTTTAAAATACTCACATAAACTCTCATAGCCATGAGAAAGTCCTGTAATGTGAGAAAGTCACTGAGTGGGACCAGCAAGTTGGCGTAACAGCTATGTCGCTGGAATTCCATGTAGTTGACCACGGTTTGAGTCCCGGACCCCGTGGCTTAAACTCACGCCGGGCACATGTGCATGTGTGCCCAAGATCCTGAGAGGAAAATGGAGAAGGGATTGCATCATGGCCATCCCCCATGAGGAGTGATTGCTCTCTTTCTGGCGAGCACATGTGCCCTATAGCAAAAAACTCTCAAAAAAAAAGTCACAGAGTAGTATAAATTGCTTTTGTAGTACCTTGCATACTGTCTTCAAGGAATACATAAACTAAGCATCACACACCTTTCTTTGCACTTCATTCCATTCGAAGGAGTCACTGTCATTAGTGGTAACCAAAAACATGACTTGGGGCTGAATGAAGCAATAAGGACCTGGAACATCTTGTAGTCAAAGTCAAAATGCTTTCAAAGGTATCAGAGAGTTTACCTGAATTCACCTCAAAGCCTTGTCATGGTGTATCTCAAGATAATTAAAAAACAGATGCCAGGATTGCTGATCAAAACACACTAAGTTAAGGGTCAGCCCTATAGCCTAGCTAAGAGAGCCATCATCCATATGGCTGGCTACACTTCAAATCACAGCCCCAGCAGCTTGAAAATACACTGAGAATGTGTGCATCTTTCCTCAAAATCCCAACAGGATGGAGATATGGAAAAGGGATTTCAACAATACGAAGCCCCATTAGGAGGGTGCTGTGTGTGTGTGTGTGTGTGTGTGTGTGTGTGTGTCTATCTCTCTCTGGTAAGTACACATGCCTTCTGGCAATTTAATACAAAATAATACAGCACATGGACAGCCCAAGACCGGTAGCGAAGGTGACTGGATCCCACATGGCTGACTGCTTGTTTCAGGTCTGGACCCTGCCTCTTGAGGGACACACCAGGCAAGCACATGTGCATGCATACCCAACATCTCGAAAAGAGGGAGGATAGCGAAGAGACTGCAGCATGACCACGTCCAGTGGGGGTGGGGAGGAACTTTCTCACATTCCCTCTCTCTCTCTGCTTCTCTGTCTCTCTCTGTAAAGCACAAGCACCCTCTGTCAAGATTTACAACGCACACAAACACACACACACAAAGTTAAAAAGAGCCACAGTTTTCAGGATCTGTACAAAGAAGGAAATAAGCATTACCTAGTAAGCAAATGAGTTTCACTAGTGTTTACAGATGAATGTTATATATTTATCAAGTCAATATCTATTTATCAAATTAGGTACATACCAAACTACTAATTATAATCAACAACTGAATTTTCCATTACAAAATGTACAGAAGTCTTGAGAAGACACAGTTCAAATACACTTTAAGGAATCTACTGCTTATGTTATTTTTAAATGGAGGAGTGATTAGTGTATTTATCAAGATGGTAGCGTGAGGGGACTTCAAGTGTTTGGAAAAACTGGGATCAAAGTATGAACTGTTTGGTGCCAAAAATTGAAATCCATGCATTTTTTTCATAATAAACATTTTTCATAAACTTTTGAAGACTCCTGGTATATTATATTAAAAGAGAAAAAAATTAGCTTTTTATGTACATATTATATATGTTATATATTGTATATTCATTACATATATATATATATATCATCAGTTATTTGCTACATAAAAAGTAAAATTATATAGTTAAGTATTTCCAGGATTATTTTGTTAGTTACATTTTATTAAGAAATAGATAGAGCATTATCAAATCAAAAAAATCAGGAGAACTAGTACAGACATGAGGACTATGTTTTGAGTTGGAAGGTACTTAGCTGCACAGGTGTAACCTAAAAGAAGAAAAGAATACCAGCACACTTGCAAACATCAGATAAAATAAGAACTGGTGGGAATTTTAGAAATATGTGCAAAACACAAGACTGTATCCATATGGGAAAGCATTTGTGGATAAAAGCATGCAAAATCAGTAAGTTATATTCTTGACCACTTGTACCTTCACCATAGACATATTGTCTGCTCTACAATTGCTCTTTTCATTGGTTCCAAAGAATTTTTTTTTTGAGAGGTTTTCGCTATAGGGCACGTGCGCTCGCCAGACAGACAGAGAGAGAGATAGAGATGGAAAGCGAGAAAAACCCCCCAGAGGGGATGGTCACGCTGCAATCCCTTCTCCTCCATTCTCCTCTCGGGATCCTGGGCATGCACACACACGCGCCCGGCGTGAGTTTTAAGCCACCGGGTCCGGGACACGAACCGCGTTCGACTACGTGGGAGCCCAGCAACATAGCCATTACGCTAACTGCTGGTTCCCAGTAATTTTTTTTTGAGAGGTTTTTGCTATAGGGCAACTGTGCTCACCAGAAAGGCAAAGATAGGGAGACAGAAAGTAAGAAATCACTCCCCTAGGGAGGATGACCATGCCACAATCCCTTTTCCTCCATTCTCTCTCAGGATATTGGGCATGCACACACACGCACCTGGCATGAGTTTAAGCCACCGGGTCTAGGACTCAAACCGTAGTCGACTACATGGGAGTACAGTGACATAGCCATTATGCCATCTGCTGGTCCCTGACAACAAAGAGGTTTGACTCCCAGAGTATAAGACAGGGAGATGCAAGATCTATAAACATATCCATTTAGATATGGGTAGATATGAATGGGGCCTAATGCATTATTTTCTAGCAATATTTTCTCTGAGAAAGAAAGCATGTCTTAAAATTGAAAGGCTAGGAATTCTAGTGCTTACCTCCTCCCCTCTGAAGACTCTTAATTTATGAACTGTTTTAACTGCTTTTTATTAGCTCTGTCTATTTCCAATAGATTGAGAACATTACAGATTGATTCATGCAGAGGTCTTTCTAACAATTTCGAACGTTTTTTCTAGATATGTTAAAATTATTAGAGAGAGAGAAAAAAGATTCCTATCTTCTAGGAAACCTAGCAAGCTCATGGACAGCATGATTTGACAGGCATAGCAGTAAACTGTTCTTTGAAGTTCTAGTTGGCAGGTTTAAGACTGGTAAGTGGCTAATAGAAGCCTATTCCCCTCATCGAAATCTTGGGGCCAGATGTATCTGAGAATTTAGAACATTTTTCAGAACATGTATGGTACGTTTCCTTTACAATACAAAACTATCCATAGGTGGGACTAGGCTAACATCTGATAATCAAGCACATTAGCTTTTCTGCAATAAAATACATTCAGTTATACTAAATGATATAAATAAGGACTGCAAGTAGTCTCATGTGACCTCAAGTCAGGTTTTGCTATGTTTCAAAATTGTGGGGTAAGAAATTTTTAAATGCAGTTTTTAGAGACTTTTTGAAATTCAGAAGTATAACTATAGAACTGTCAGCCTGAAGAACAAAAATTACTGCTATTATTTACAATTACTACCATTAATATTATTTATAGTACAACAATTACTGCTTATTATGTGGCAGACATATTGCTATTGGTTTATTAAACACTTTCTTAATCCTCATAATACTTTATTAGATGCATAATAAAAATCCACTTAAAAATTAAGACAAAAAATTAAGGTAAGGAGGAAAATCAAGATTCTATTGTGTAAGTGTCTGATTCAAAAATCCATGCTGGGCTAGCTGCATGGCATACCAGTAATACACAGCTCAAGAAAAACTGGATTTCACATGGTGACCTTAGTTGAATCCCCAGCTGGGCCAGCCTGAAACGCACTGGGCATCCATGCAAATGTCCAAGATCTGACAGGTTGGAGGGCTAGAAGAAGGGAATTGTAATGTGCTCATCTCTCTCTGTCTCTCTTGCATGAGCAATGCTCAATCATGAATAAAAATAAATAAATAAATAAACCAAAAATCATGCTTTTTTTTACAACTTCATATGTGTGTCTGTGTATATATATTATACATAATATCATCAACATTTATTACATTTATTCTTTTTTAAATTTTTCCAGTGGGTTGCAATGGTTTGGGGGGTGGGAAAGAGGGAGATACAAAGCACCACCCCCACTGGGAAAGGTCACACTGCGATCCTTTCTCAATCAATACCTCCTTTCGGGACCCTGGGCATGCAGACACATGCACCCAACATGTTCCCCAGGCCGTCAGGTCTGGAACTCAAACACACAGTTGGCCATGTTGAATCCAGTCATTCTCCAATCACCACACTACCAGCTGTCCCTATATTTTCTTTTCTAATGTTTCTCTGAAACTTTAAAATTGTCTATGTTTTCTGTTACTATAACATAGTGCTAAGTTAGAAAGAAAATAGCTGGAGAAGGAAGGAGTACACATAGAGCCTTTGAGACCATGGTAAGAACTTTGAATTTTACTTGCATGCAATAGAATGGTATTGGAGTGGTTAAACAGAGGAATGATATAATCTGACGTATGCCTTAAAAGAATCAATGAAAGTTGGTTCCATAGCCTGTTGGTTAAGGGAGCCTGATGCTCCATGGCTGACAGTGGTTTGAATCTTAACCCCCATATGGCATGAAAAACATGCCAGGTGCATGTATGTGTGTGTCCAAGACCCCAAAAGAATGAAGAAATAGAAGAAAAGGGATTGAAGTGTTATCACCCCTCATCAGGGAGTGCTTTCTAACTCTCCCTCTCTCTGTCTCTGCCTCTCTGTCAACCTCTGGTTAGTGCACAAGTCCTCTGGCAATTAGAAAAAAAAAAAAAGAAAGAAGAAGGACCACTGGGATTGGTCTCTTGAGTTCCCTCAATAAACCCCAGCTAAGATAAATGTTGCACAGTGAAATTTTTTAAAAATACTTTTTAAAAATAAGAAAAGAATGACAACCAATGTTGCTTTGTGGTGAGTAATACTGTCACTGTCTATAGAAGTCACTGTTTATTTTCTTGCCATGTCTCCCCAGTACCTGACTCAATCATAGCATTTATTGCGATTTACAAACACAACTCACTTACTGCCTAATGTTCTACAACCTGTTTTTCAAAGTCAATCACTCAAAATATTATTGGAAAGCCTATCGAATGCTAGGTACTTTTCCAGGTCCTATGGATACAGTAATATTTTGTAATATAATACAGTAATAGTAAAAGAAAGAGGGGAAAAGCAGCAGTGAAATAATTTCTTATGGCATTGAATTTTAGTAGAGTCAACATTCAAACCAAAGCAAAATAAAACTGAAAAGAATATATATGTATATATTATATATATATATATATATATATGTGTGTGTGTGTGTGTGTGTGTGTGTGTGTGTGTGTGTATATATATATATATATATATATATACATAAAATATTT
>NW_006159617.1:3669127-3670732 GCF_000334495.1 Tupaia belangeri chinensis | reverse complement strand
TGTGGTGTGGGTATTGTGTGTGTGTGTGTGTGTGTGTGTGTGTGTGTGTATATATATATATATATATATATATATACATAAAATATTTAGACTTAAAGGAGTATGGTGAAAAATGAAACAAAAAATGATGAATAAGTACCAAAGTGACTGGATTATTTCCATTTAACTAGAAAAATTAGCTGGAAGGCCTCTTATCAGGGAGGTGAGTGAGCAACCTGCTTTGGTCCGAATTTGTGCCCTCCCACTGTGTTTATAGGTTAGATCCTAATCCCACTATTATGGTATTAGGAGGTAGAGAATTGAATTTGGCAGGTGATTAGATCATGAGCATGGAAACTTCATTAATGAAATTAGTGCCCTTATAAAAGAGGCCTCAGAAATATTTCTTGCTCCTTCTGCCATGTGCGATTACAACAAACATGGCCATGTATGAGAAAGAAGGCCTTCACACAGACACCAAGTCTGCCAGATCCTTTATCCTTGCTCTCTTGGTCTCTAGAACTATGAAAAATGAGGACCTATTGTTTACAAGCCACTCAGTCTGTGGTATTTTGTGATAGCAGCCTGAGTAGACTAAGCCTTGATCCAGATAGCTAGAAGGAAAGAGTTACTGGGATAGGAAACAGCTAGTGCAAGGGCTCAGAAACTGCACTGTGCTTAGTATGTGGGAGGAACAAAAAGGAGCCCAAGTGTGGAGATGGAGTGGGCTTGCAAGATCACAGGAAAGGAAGAATATTTTGACACACTACTTAGGAAGGAAGTTATGTAACATTGCGGAATTGTGAAGTTCCTGAGAAAGCAAAAATAGTTCTGATTTCTACCCATGGTCAACCTGCTAAGACCCTCATCACAGAGCTCTTCTAATGTACCTCTAAATACTTGGATAGCAGAGTCTTAGTGGGTTTAGAACAGTCTTAAGCGGGAACCAGTAGTTAGCGTAATGGCTATGTCGCTGGACTCCCACGTAGTCGACCACGGTTCGTGTCCTGGACCCGGTGGCTTCAAACTCACGCCGGACGCGTGTGCGTGCGTGCCCAAGATCCCGAGAGGAGAATGGAGGAGAAGTGATTGAGGCGTGACCATCCCCCTTGGGGGGTGATTTCTCGCTTTCTGTCTCTATGTCTCTCTCTGTCTGTCTGGCGAGCTGTCTGGCGAGCGCACGCGCCCTACAGTGAAAATCTCTCCAAAAAGAAAAAAAAAAGAACAGTCTTAAGCAAGACGACTGTCGACCCAGATACATTCAAAATTAATATGACCTTGACCATCTAGATTTACAACTCCAGAATTTACCTAGTAGGTACCATGACAGGGCTGCTGGAAGGATATATCATTAATGTCATTATCAGAATTTGTAAATTAATGTACCTAGTTCCACTCCTCTGGAAGAGAAAGGCAAGAAAAATGCAAGGTTAAAATGAAAGGTATCGTTTTTAGAGAAAGTTTCATAAAGGCTAAAAGAGCAAATATAACTTGTAAGGGAATTTGACAGAAGACTTTTTGTTTGTAAAACAAGATCAGGCTAATATGAAAAAGAAAGCAATTAGAGAATTGAGAAATTGAACATGTCATTGTCAAAATAAGAAAATCATTAAATAGGCCAATTTT
>NW_006159617.1:3655661-3668866 GCF_000334495.1 Tupaia belangeri chinensis | reverse complement strand
TTTTTCTTTCAAACTCTCTCTTAAGCTCCTAGAGCAGAGGCTAAAATGCTGAAGGGAATCATTTCACTGAATGGTGGGTGTCTGGGAAGCCAAGGGAATGGATGGACCCTCTGAACCAAGCATGCTCTATATTACAACCATAGGCCTTGCTGGGTGAGAGGAATGCCAACAGACCTGGCCCCTGCTAGATGGGTCTCCCTGGAAACTCCAATCTTTCACCCTTCATATGGTCACCATTATGAATCCTTACAGCATATAATATCTTTCTGCTCTTTCTATTAATGCTGCATAAAAGCTTCTGTGCCAATATAAGTTAAACTAGATTATATCATTTTAAATGAATTGATTTATCTCTTAAATGGTTTTTTAAAACCGATAACCAAAAAAATCCCTGCTGCTAACCCCACTGATGGTACAAAACTTTTTTATTTTTTTTTTTGGAGAGATTTTCGCTATAGGGCGCGTACGCTCGCCAGACCGACAGAGAGAGACAGAGAGACAGAAAGCGAGAAATCATCCCCCAGGGGGGATGGTCACGCTGCAATCCCCTCTCCTCTATTCTCCTCTCGGGATCTTGGGCACATACGCACACGCGCCCGGCGTGAGTTTTAAGCCACCGGGTCTGGGATGCGAACCGCAGTCGACTACGTGGGAGTCCAGCGACATAGCCATTACGCTAACTGCTGGTTCCCAAAATAGGCCAATTTGAATGATGTGTTTTAGATGCCAACAGGTGGTAAGAAAAAAAAAAAATTAAACTAAGGAAAAGTGAGATCAGAGAGCCAGGTGCAAGAGGGGAAGGAGCAGAAGAGAAAAGCTGGACAAAGGCCCTCAGGTAGGAACAAGGACAAGGAGGATACAGCGACTGGAGCTTTGCTCAGTAATGAACCATCCTCAGATAACTTCTGGCTCTGTTTCAGAATTACAAAGGCCAGAAGGACTCAGTAGATTTCTTTGGATCCCCTAGAGTAATCAGGGACCCCAAATTTGTGCATGTGTGTATAGGAGGAGGGAACATGGAATCACTATTCGAAGGATTGAAAAAAACTTTAGAAAGAAGTATGAAAGTAAATAAGGTACACGGGCTTGGAAAAATTTTATGGAAAAATGTGCTTTATAGAAAACTATACGTGGATTTTAAAATTTTTTAACCAAAATAAACTCGTATTTTATTTCATTTTTCAACAGCCTTTTTTTTTGATATAGGGCACATGTGCTCGCTGGAGAGACAGAGAGACAGAAATCAAGAGATCACCCCCAAGAGGGGGATGCCCACACTGCAATCCCTTCTCCTCCATTATCCTCTTGGTAATTTGAGCATGTACAGACATGTGCCTGGAGCAAGGTTTTTGTTTGTTTGTTTGTTTTTGAAAATAAATAACAATTTATTTATGACTCCTTTGACAGTGGTTACATTAAAAGCATGTTTTTAAAAATAACTTTTCTTAAATTTGTATTTAATATTATTATTTTTTATTATTTTGCTATAGAGCACATGTACCCACCAGAGAGAAAGAAACAGAAAGTGAGAAAGAAAACCACCAGGTACAGGACTCAAATCATGATCAGCCATTTGGGAGTCCAGCACCTTAACCACTACATTCTGCTGGTCCCAAAATAGAGCAACTTTAACCTCCACTTCACAATATGGTGGCCTTAGCAAGTCACTTCTAATATATACGATGATACAGAGATGAAGGCTAGTTTAGAAGACAAAGTTTCCCCTAGCCTCTACCTTTGGGACACCCTTGGAACCCTTCTACCATGCTCTGAGAAAGCCCAAGCTACATGAAGAGCCACTATGAAAGGATCCTGAACAAACACAGTTGAGTCTATATGTGAGCAACCTTAGTATTAGCTACAACCTCAGACACTGACAGAGTGCAGTCACAGAAGACAGCCACAGAGAACTACCTGCCTTTGCCCAGTCAACCCCCAGAACCATGAAAGTTAATATGATAAATGACAGTTCTTTTATACCACCCCGTGGTGGTTTGTTATGCACCACACATTCAAAACAATTGCAAAGCGCACAGGCTATGACATCAGAGGGACTAGTGTTAGAACTTCATCTTTACCACTTACTAGTCAACTAGTTTTTTATCCTCCTTAATTTGCCAGACAATGCATCTGGAGAGAGACAGAGAGAGAAAAATTAGAAAGCAGCCCCTAGGGGGATTGTCACACCACCATCTTTTCTCCTCCATTTCTCCCTTCTTGCAGGATTTTGGGCAGGTATGCACACACACCCTGTATATTTTCAAATCACCAGGTCCGGAATTCCAACTGCATGCTGGGTGATATGAGATTCAGTTGCCTTAACCAACCCGGAGCGAGTTTTAAGCCACCGGGTTCAGGACTCAAAAGGTAGTAGACTACGTAGGAGTCCAGCGATGTAATCATTTCACGATCTGCTGGTCCCTCAACAGACTTTTTGAAGTCCCTTTATCTATGCTTTCTATCTGTCACAGTGCACATTGGCCTTTGGGCCCATCAAAAATTAAATGTTGGACACCCAGAGTCATACTGTTTTGCTCTTGGGGAAGTTCCGTGCCAATCTTGGAGTAAGACACACCTATTGCATCTATCAGAAGAGAAAGTGACTCCACTAATGTAGAATTATGAGGTTAACTGAATTCAGCATTTCCCAGATGTGTTGTGAAGGGTGCTTGACCCATTATGGGTCTGGAGATAAAATAATTTGATGATCCAATATTTTAGGAAACCATTGTATCTCTATCTCTGTTCCTAAAATCACAAGGCCCATTATAGGCTTTTCAAGTTCTGAGATACTGTAGAGCCTTGTTTAGCCCATTATTTCCCAAATGTACTTGAATAAGGAACACTCTTATTCAGGCAACCCATGTTCCTATGTACGGAGTTGATCGTCTGTAGAGTCTGCTGTGGGAGAACGGCCTTGGGGTGAACTTCCTGAGATGTTGACTTGGGTGTGGCTAAGGGAGAAATGTCCTGGAGCATTTCCTCATCTTAGCAGGCAAACGTCATCCACCATATTAGGATGATAATATTCTAGGTTAAAATTAATCTAGGATTCATCCAAACAGAGTACACAGTGTAATCTGGGCTGTGACCTACTTCTTACTTCTTTTCCTTAGCAGGGAATGATCCATTATGTCTCCTTCAAGTTCATTCTCGCTCCTGGTCACCCTCCCTAACATTAAAAATTATATACACTGGGGCCAGCAGGCAGTATGGTGGTTAAGGTACTGGACTCACAGGGCCAACCGTGATTCACCTCTTAGAGCTGGCTGCTTGAAAATCATACCAGGCATGTGCGTACATGCCCAAGATCCCAAGAGGAGAATGGAAGAGAAGGGATTGTGGTGTGGCATCCTCTCTGTGGGGTGATTTCTCATGTCCTCTCTGTCTCTGTCTCTCCTTGGTGAGCTCGCACCCCTATGGCAAACCCCCCCCCAAAAAAGTAAGAAAAAAAAATTACTGTATTTTTTTTTCCTCTTCTTACTTCCTCATTTGTCTTTTTAAGTTTTTTTTTTTTTCTTTCGTGTGAGGGAGAAACAGCAGTCCCAACAGGATTTTGATTCTGTGACTTGCCCTCATCTTTGGCCACCTTCAGATCATGGGTAAGTGTGTACCCACATATTCAACAACATCTCCGGACATGAACCTGGAATCTTCCCATGTGGGTTGGCCTTACAGAGTGTTACACTTTGCTGTTGTGCCACCATCTGGCCCAGTGTCTAATTCTTCTTTATTAGTCATTACTGAAAATAAGTTGAAATGTAAATAAAGTAGGCTATGACACCACCAAAGTAATACAACACTCAAAGTAAAAGTACAAAATAAGTTCCAAGGCAAGTGAGGTCACTGGCAACTGGGGTTTCACAAAGGAGGCCTCACAGGGAAGTGTGAAAGGCTAGTAAAATTAAAATAAACAGAGAACAGAAATGAGGGTTTTAGAAAACCGGGATGCAATGTTCCGAGCAGAGAAGCAGACTTAGTATCCAAATCTTTAGTTCTTACTCTATCAGAAATTGTCCCGACCCGGGGGGACAGCCAAACGGGTTTCCTGAGTGAAGGAGTGAGAGCCGGGGCAAGCAGCGTAGTGTTACAGCACGGAGACGACAGTGTCGTCTGTTTATTGTGGGCAGCACGGTACAGCACAGAGACGACAGTGTCGTCCGTTTATTGTGGGCAGCACGGTACAGCACAGAGACGACGCAGTGTCACAGCTCTTAAGGGTCGCATCGTCTACTGTGAGCAGCACGGAGACGACGCGGTATCACAACTCTTCAGGGTCGTCCGGAGACGATGTAGTGTTACAACTCTTCAGGGTCTCCCAGGTCGTCTGGAGACGATGCAGTGTCAGCTCTTCAGGATCGTCTGGAGACTGCGTGGTGTTTCAGCTCTTCAGGCTCTTCAGCTGTCGTCTTCCTGGTCGTCGTCGTTGTCGTCTGGCTACTGTGGGCCAGGCATCGTGGTTATATACACTCTGGGGGGTTGTAAACGGTGGGCCCTGATTGGTTGTTAATGGTGGGCCCTGATTGGTTGTTAACGGTGGGCCCTGATTGGTTGTTAACGGTGGGTTATGATTGGTTGCTTTTGGACCAATCATGAGGTGCCGGATATGCAAATTTGAGGGATTCTAGTGGCCAATCAGAGCAAGGTTTCGAAGGTCAGGTTTTTGGAAGGGAACCAATCATGGTAATTGTTTGCTCTCTGAGAAACCTCGGCAGACTCGCTGGTGTGCAGCTTCCCACAAGAAATGATTCCCCCTTATGTCTTTAAGTAACAAATTCAGTATTTAAAATGCACTCATTTTTCCTAAGTATATTCATAATTGTCTATTCCATTATAGATCTTTTTACATTAAATGTTCAAAGGACATTAGCATTCTCAAGTTGAGAGTTTTCTATTTGAGGGGGTAGCTATTGCCAGAGGGTACATGTGCTCACCATAGAGAGAAAAAGAGAGAAAATACCCCCAATATGGCTGCCAGGGCAAATATTGCAACCAGGGTTGGTCATGTGAGATCTGGATTCCTTAAACACTAGGCAAAGGGGTTTGACCTCTAGTTAAGATATTTACTTTATCTAAGGTAATGTCAAAACAGAGAGGGAAAAGTAGTCTATTCCTTCTGGGATCTTCTGAGATAGCAGTAAGACTGATTTTTATTTTAAAAATATGCACATGGGGCCAATCTGATCTGGTGGTTAAAGTGGCTGAATCTCACATATCCATGCTGTTTGAGTCCTGGACCTACAGGCTTCAAGAAACATGCTGGGTACATGTGCATGTGTGCTCCAAATTCCAAAAATCCCCAAAGGAGGGAGAGATGCAAGAGAAAGGATGGTGGCTTGACCATTCCTATGGAAAGTGTTTTCTTATTTTCTCTCTGTCTTTCTCTCTCTCTGGTGAGTGCATGCACATTCTAGCAAATTAAAATAATAATAATACCTGTGAAAATAATAAAAGAATAGAACGTAAGATTTTGATATTGTGTCCTACCACTAACTGGCCTGGGACAATGACGAACTCTTTTAGTCTCTTGGGTTTTGGTTTCCTCATCTGTAATAGGCAGCAATGATCTAAACTAGGAGTCAGAAAACTACAACCAGTGGGCCAAAAACCAACTGTGTTTATAAATAAAGTTTTATTGGCACACAGCCATACCACTTGTTCATGTGTTCTCTATGGATGATTTAGTTAGTTCCCCAATGGCAGAGTTGAAAAGAGTTGGGCAGTGCAACAGAGACTGTATAGTCCGTGAGGATTAAAATATTTACTGTCTGGCCCAACACAGAAAAGTTTGCTCAGTAAGCTTTCTGCCAGCCCTGACATCCTATGATACAGACTGTTACCCCACCAGAGGCTTAACTGTTGACATTGAGTACAGGTGTTAGGAGCAGAGTGAATGGCCTCAGCAAACCACCCCAATTTAAATATTTCATGCACCTTTAGTCAATTGCTTCTGCCACCCACAGCATTTTGACAATGAACCACACACCAAATTGCTGGAACTGGTGCCAAAGAAATACACTTTGAAAACAAAGCTCACTTTCTGGTCCATGCCTTATGAAAATGTATGATGTGAATCGTTCTCAAATAAGGTGTGTGTTGTGCTGCGTCTCCAGCTTTGAATCCCAGAAACCGCAACATTCCTCAACTCAACCTCCTTCATAGAAAAGAGAGAGCTTGCCTTGCAAGCCAGATGAACAAACCCTGACATTTTATTTATTTTTCTTTCTGGAAATGCTCACTCAAAGGGAAAAGGGTCCCCAAATTTTCTGCAGCAGCTGTCTGGATCGTTTTAAAAATATATACCCAAGGAAGCTGCCTGGGTGGCCATGGAGAATGGTGGAATCAGCCTGAATTTCACATATTGGATGCTTTGAGCAGTTCACAGTGATCAGATTATCACAGGGTTCTGACCATGTCTGGCAGCCCGCTCACAACTGCCTCCACACTATTGCCTAGGATTTGCTACAACACCAAAGGGATTTTCCTGGATGATGTTCCCCCTTAACATTTAACCCAATACATGGAAAGACAAGCTGCTGTTCCAGCTTCAACATCAGAGAAGAATTCATTTAGAAAAATGTCATGAATATAAAAAACTCAATCACCAAGTGATTATAGACACTAAACCTCAGAGTCTCGAAGAGATTCCAAATTTCACAAGAGAACATTTTCTCATCGGGTGTATGTGTTTGAAGAGGTGTGCACATTCTGTTGAACAGTGACTGAATAAATAATAACTATATAAAAATGCAAAAAAAGGTAACAAAGAAAGTCAACCACACTGGGATTTTAGGGTGGTTTAATATCTGCTGCTATTGGATATTAAAAGATGTTTATAAGTCTTTTTGTGATCAGAAGCTGCACATATTTATTCTCTTCAAACTTCAGGGTGAAACTTAATCTCTAATGCAATAGTATTAAGAAGCACAGGTCTTTAGGACCTAATTAGATTGTAAGACTCTTCCTTTGGGAATAGGATTAAGACACCATTATTAAAAGGCCTTCGCTCAGGGTTCAGCCCTCCCTTTGGCCTCTCTGTACTGTCTTCCATGTGAGAACACTTTGGCAGTGCCATCTATGAGTAACAGACTTTCACTAGATACCAACCTGCCCATGCCTTAATCTTGAACTTCCCAGCCTCCAGGAGTGTAAGAAATAAATTTATGTTGTTTGTATAAATTTACCCAATCTTGGGTGTCTTATAATTGAACAAAGGCTGAAAACAGGAAGTTTAAGGTTATGTCGCTGAAAAGGCTCTGCATCCTTGCCAACACAAGACCAGTACTTTGTATGCCTGTGCAAAAAAGTAAGTTCCTCCAATTCTTATAAAAGAAAAGGGATGCTAGAAGAATCACAAGGGAGAATTTAAGCAAGTATATCCCAAATGACCTCCAATGTCTGCAAGCTCAGCTTCTCCCAGCAACATTCCCAGAATCCAAAGCTGCTCTTGGAATGTGAAAAAGAGAAGGGTAGGGGCCAGGAGGTGGCATGATGGTTAAGATGCTGGACTCCTACATGGCCTACCATGGTTTGAGTACTAGACCTGGCAACTTAAAAATTACACTGGGTGCCTTTCCATGTGTGCCAAAAATCTTTAGAGGAGAAGGGATTAAGGAATGGCCATTCTCTCAGGGGAGTGATCTTCACTTTCCCTCTCACTATCTCTCTCACTCTGGCAAGCACGTGTGCTCTGGGGCAAAAGCCTGAAAAGAAAGAAAGAAAGAAAGAAAGAAAGAAAGAAAGAAAGAAAGAAAGAAAGAAAGAAAGAAAGAAAGAAAGAAAGAAAGAGAAAGAAAGAGAGAAAGAGAGAGAGAGAAAAAGAGAGAGAGAGAAAGAGAGAGAGAAAGATGAAGAAAGACAAAAGAAAAAGAAGGGAAGGAAGTAAAAGAAAAGGGGAGAGAAGTAAAAGAAAAGGAGAAAGAAAGAAAGAGAGGAAGAAAAAAGGAGGAAGAAGAGAAAAAAGGGCAAGGCCTCAGATTTTCTACACTTATAGATTTCCAACCTCCAGTGCAGTAATTATAAATTCATACTATAGAATGCCAATTTTGTGCTAGATATCAAAAACATAATTTCATATACTGCTTATGAAGATGGAAAGTTGACGTTACTTTAAATAATCATGCCCATATCATTGATGAAGAAATTTAGATTCAGACCAAGAAAACTGTCCAAAGTAATATATTTGGCAGTAGCAAAGAAATTATTTTATCTTAGTTCTGTTTAGCTTCAAAATTCTTGTGAGTCCCATTACACCCCTCTGTGAGGAGCAGTCCTTTCCAGAACCAAGTTTCCAATCTTTCAAGATAAAACACTCAGGACCAGCAGTTAGCGTAATGGCTATGTCACTGGACTCCCATGTAGTTGACCGCGGTTCGAGTCCCAGACGTGGCGGCTTAAACTCACGTCCGGCACATATGCATGCGTGCCCAAGATCTCAAGAGGAGAATAGAGGAGAAAGGATTATGGCGTGGCCATTCCCCCCGGGGGGTGATTTCTCGCTTTCCGTCTCTCTGTCTCTTTCTGTCTGTCTGGCGAGCGCATGCGCCCTATAGCAAAAAAACTCTCAAAAAGAGAAAAGATTAAATGCTCACCATTCTCCTTTTTGGATACAGGATGAGAGAACTCTGATGTGGTATAGATAAGTTGTCTCCAGAAGTGTCATTGACATATGCCACCAAATGCTACATCTTTGATTTATAAGCTTCTGTAGTCTTGCCAGCCTCGCTCCGGAAAGACTCAACAGAATCAAGATCCAGTCACAACATTTTACTGCTGTATTGTGTGCCCAGTCTATAGTGGTGCCTTAGAAATGCTGCAATGTACCTGCACTGATGAGGTGGAGTACAGGTGGTACTTGAGTACAGGTGGTACTTGAGTACAGGTGACTTTACTGCAGGTGTATTTTTTTTTCCAGTATGCAGTCATAGGGCCCTGGTTACCCTAAAGAATTAAAATGGACCTCCTCTTTGTTTTCACTGTTCACTGTCTCCATTATGCAGTGGCTAACACTTCACTGCTCTTAGGGACAGAGATGTCTCTTCTACCTACATCATGCCAGAGAGATGACACTAACATTCACATAAATCTCTGTGTCAGATACACCAGAGAGAAGAATCTAAAATGGTGGAAAGTTCAACTTACATATGACCTAGTCTGTGTTCTACTGCTATAACAAAATACCGAAGACTGAGAAACTTACAAATAATAGAAGTGTATTTGGCTCACTCTTCTGGAAGAAGTCCAAGTACATTGTGCTGGCATCTGGTGAGAGCCTTCAAGCTGTCTCATCCCATAGCTAAAGGTAGAAAGGCATGCAAGCTTGGGAAGCAGGAAGAGAAGGAAGGAAGAACTTCATCCTTTAATTAGGACTGCACTCCCAAGATAACTGACCCAGTCCTGTGGCAACAGCATTGATCCATTCATGGGGACCGACCTCACCATCTCTTAAAGGTCCTGCTTCCCATCTTTGTTGCTTTGGAGATCAAGCTCCTAATACATAAACTTTGGGGGCATTACTTCCAATGATAGCACACATGGGTACACATGTATGTATGGGCACAGGGTATTTAAAAAGTTCATGGAGATGAATATTATATAAAAAAAAAACCTACATGAATTTACAAATTATTTTGCACCAAAATAAACCTTTTCCCAATAACTTTTTGAAATCCCTTTGTTTGCCTATATAGGTAGGCAAAGAAAGCAGAGGAAAGCAGGCAGCTGAGATTTTGAAATCATTTGGTAGGCTATTTTGATGAATAACTAAGAAAGATTTATGCAATTTAGTTCTTGGAAAGTACTTGGAAGCAATTTCTTTTCAATGGTAGGTAAGAGCCCCCCCCCTTTTTTCTTATTTACACTCTCATTTCTTTTAGAAAATTTTAAATAGAATATACATATAAATGAGATCATGAGGTATTTGTCTTTCAGTTCCTAGCTTATTTTACTTAGCATAATGTCCTCTAGATTCATTCATGTTGGTGTAAATGACAGAATTTTGTTCTAAGACTAAAGGACATTTTCCATAGTGTATATGATGATTGCCGGAGACCTGAGCCGGGAAATAGGGAGAGAAAAAACATGGAGAGTATTGGTTAAAGTGTACAAAGTTCCAGATAGAAGGAATAGGTTTGAAATCTATTGCACAGCAGTTGAGAGAAAAAAGGACATATGAAAAGGCACTTGGTCAAAAGTGGTTCATTGCAAATTCCAAATTTGTGAGATCTTATAGGAGCTAAAACAGATCTAATAAGGGGATCATAAACAACCGTACTTTACTATTTCAAAATCAGTGTCTCAAAAGTATCTCTGATCACCCCAATCTAGAGAAATAAGTTTTCAACAGGTAATTAGAGGGACTCCCACATAAATGGTGATAGGAATTACCCCTGTAATGGGAAACTGGGAAGCTTAGAAGATAATTTATGTAATTATTAATACATATCGTTGCATTTGTTAAATTTCAAATTAAGTGTTTGCTTATTCAAAATAATTATGATAAAATTTTTAAATTGACATTTGGTGTCACTATTTTTACTTATTCCCTCTTTAAAAAATAAACTATTTGTCTTATATTACTTAGATGTTATTTTCCATGACTTGCAAAATTTTCAAGGAGTCTCAACACTCCCTTCCTAACCTTACACCATGTTAATTTCTCCTCACTGGTATGTGGCACCAAATATAATATGCTTTCCAACACTTCCCATTTGATTATTTTGTGTGTCTGTATTTGGATTATGGTTTTGACAAGGCAGATCACCAAGGGAGATAGTATATCAGTGTTGGTTCTGATGGTTGACAGTGTAGGCTAAAATTCTAGTTTCTGCTCCTTACTAATTTTAGACCCCAGGCCCACTCCATAAATATCTCTGACCCTATTTTCTCATTTCTAAAATGGGTACAATAAAAATAATAATAATATTTTGTTAAATTGTCCAAACATTAAATAATGCATGTAAGAAACTCTGTCCAATGCTGTGTGTATAGTATTCACTTAAGTAGTAATGATTACCATGTCTTTGTAATTAGTACATTCTATAATTCTCACACTTTAAATGTTTAAAATTTAATAAATAATTTTACTAGTAGCTTAAAAATTGCGTCTGACTGAACCAAATAGTAAACAAAAAGCCTGTAGACAATGATGGGAATTGAAAAACATGAGCAATTGGTAGTTGCCATCTAGAAATTATATTTCTTTTATGGCTTTCTCCACAACCAACAACAAACCAGGAAGTATACATGAAAACTACATTAGACTATTCTTTTCCACCTTATTGTTTCTTGAGTTGCTTTCTCTATATGTTGCCAAGTAGAGTATGGAATCCAGGTTCATCAGTTAGATGCCATGTATGCCCTAGGTTTCCCTCCATGTTTTTTTTATTTTTTATTTTTTTTAATCTTTGGTTCAGTTACTTAGAAGTGGTTCCCAATCCTAGAAGTAATCCTCAGCCTTTGTCATTAGCCACATGCCTGTCTGGTAAAACCAGTTCCAGAGAGGAAGTAAGTGAAAACGCTTTCATGGTTTGAGTGAGTAAACTTTTACTGAATGTTCAACACATGCTGAGTTGGTATCCTCAGGCAGTATGGGGTACACGCCTACATTCTAGACATAAAAAAAAATAATAGATCTGGCTCCATTCCACCATAGTCTTGTACAAAGTCAAAATGAAATACAGAAAGGCAAAATCTATCATGTACATGAATGCGCTTTGTTTTGTGCAGCACTGGGTTGAAATATACAAGTTGAACGAGTCCCCTTGTTTCTCCCTTTCTTTCTCCTGTTTCTGAGAAAATGCTTAACCCATCGTTCTTCATTGAAATGACTTTTTCTGACTGGACGACCATCTGGCGCACTGATTTTAACCAATTCATAAATAAATAAATAAATGTGCCTGCCCCCCACAACCTCGTGTGGGACAGACTGTGGGTGGTCATTCTGAGGTTGGACTCCAGGGTGGGAAACACCCAGCTCACACTTTCCAAAATGCCAAGCAGCCAATTAACTAATTATTCTCCAACATATATATTTTTTTAATCTCTATGACAAGGCAACTCAGCACTGCCAAATTATATTCCACATAGATCTGGGAAATTGTACAAGGGCCATATCTAAGGAACAAAAGAGAATTTGAGAATATGCTAACAATGAAGCATAACCGTGCCTTTTTCACTAGTCACTGATCTTTACCCTTATATCCACACCTACTTTGTAGGCTTAGTAGTAATAGCAAATATGTTTTAAAAAAAGGCAAACAGTTTATATCCCTGATGGAAAGCAAAAGACATCTTGTTTTGCTTGCTGAAACTTGGCTGTTACACCCAGCAGAAAAATATTTAAAAGCAGCCTGTGTAGGAAGAACACCTAAATTCTGGGGGAAATGCATCATTCACCACTTTTTTCTTTAAATATGCAAAAGTATTTTTTCTATCATTTTGTGCCTTTTTATAGGCTGTTAATGACGGGAGAACCTGATCAAGTACAGGCAAGCTTTCACATTTCAAACGGGTAAGAGGAAGGTAACAAATGCTAAACATGTGTTGTTCACCACCAGCCAGGGCACAGCTTTTTATTACATTTTATAAATGTTCAGACTGACGTGGAGATGGAAGAGCATTCACATTCGCATAAGCATACCCTGTTTTACACACTACTGTTACTAAAAACAAACAGTGACTGTCTGGTCTACCCTACTCCTTATAGAAAAGATGAACTCTCTTGCCATTTGTTTCAAATTTACTGGCAATTGGGAATCCTAGGGTCATCGTGTACAATTTTTCAAATAGTCAAAGCCCAGATATTGAGGAAGGCAAGAGTTTTATAGATCTAGATATGGACATTCTCTTCCATGAAGGATTCTTTGGGAGTGCCAGGTTTGACACTGTTTCAGCTAATCACATGGCCCAAGATGCCCCGGCTACTGCCACCAACTCCCAGAGGTGCTGCAGGAAATGTTGAATATTGAAGGGAGACTCAGCACCAACAAACACTACTACTATTACATTGCTTGAAGCTCACTGTTTAAAAAACAAAGGGTAGGTATTCCTTTTGGGTAGGAGTGCAACAAAAAATTACTTAGACATCAAGAATATCAGGAACACAGAAATTTTGGGACTCTCTAACATAGTCTCACTTTTACAAACCTCAAATTCAAGAATATGAACTTACACATGGTGATCTTATGCTAGAAAGCATATTAGGG
>NW_006159617.1:3629862-3655494 GCF_000334495.1 Tupaia belangeri chinensis | reverse complement strand
AGAGGAGGAGCCCTCATTTATATCTTATATAAATATATATTAACACATATATATTACATTGGGTTGTCAGAAAAGTCATGACATATTTTTTTCTATCCAAAAATGTGTCACGACTTTTCTGACGACCCAATATTTTATACATGCGTGTGGGAAAAAAAAGTCACATAGCAGGATTCCAACTCTCTTGATCTCTGGGCCAATTGCTATTTCCAACATCCTAAAGACTTCTCGAAGGAATAATAACACAATTCTCAGCAACAAGGAACTATGGAATTTTGCCTCTGCATTGTATGGTGTTTCACCAAGGGGCATTTGTAAAGAGAAGTGAGACAGCATCTGTTCTTCTCATTCCACCTTGGTTCATCATGGCTGCTCTAGAGGGGCATGAATGGTCCCTTTTTAAAATTTCTGGAGGATTGAGGGACCAGGAGTTAACATAATGGCTATGTCGCTGGACATTGCGATGTGGCCATCCCCCCGGGGGTTGATTTCTCGCTTTCTGTCTCTCTTTGTCTTTCTGGTGAGCACTCACGCCTTATAGCAAAAACTTCTCCAAAAAAAAAAGAAAAAAAAAATTTTGGAGGATCTGCAATGCATTGCACCTGAATCATTGTTTGCCTCCTGTCTGTAGGTTCTTTTTTCTAACATCTATACCTCTTCTAATTGCCCTTCTTTCCATGACATCTGTCATTAGCCATCATTTCTTGCCTGCATAAATAAAATGGCCTTGAAATTTTTATTTCTTTTTCTATTCTTTTCCTCCCTGATCTCATTTTCTACACATAGTCTTTAAAATGGATAGGAGCCAGCAGGTGGTATAGTGGTTAAGGCACTGAATTCCTACATGTTCGATCATTCTTCAAGTTCTGGACCTGGTGGCTTGAAAAATCATTCGAGACATGTGTTCTTGCATGCCCCAAATCCCAGGAGAATGGAGGAGAAGGTATTGTTTCATGACCATCCCCCTGGAGATGGGGATGATTTCTTACTTTCCTGCTCACTGTCTTTCTCTCTGATGAGCATACTTAAAGAAAATTACTACCAAAAAAATAAAAAAAAACGCATAATGTATATAATTTCACCTCTCTATATAAACAAACCCTCCAATGGTTACCAAATGCATTCACATAAAACTGGAACTCCTCAGCCATGTGTGAAAGTCCTATACAATCCATTCTAACCCACCATCCAGACTCCTGTGTTATCAAACTCCAACTCCACCTCCATCTCTTCAATGCCATGCTAATATTCTTTCTTTTCTTCAAAGACATCAAGCTCATTTCCATTTTATGGTCTTTGCAATACCTGTGTTATCTTTCTAGAATGTGTTTGCCTCTTTCTCATATGCTTGGCTCTTTCTTGTCATTCAGGTCTCATTTTAAATGTCACCTCTTTTAAGAGACCTTGTCTGTCCAATCTAATATAACTATCAGTTACTCGCCATCATCATCCCAAAGCCATGACCATTACTTGAATATCTACTTATTTACTTACTTTCCTGTGCTGATTATCTTTCATATTCCCACTGAAATATAAGCTTCAGCAGTGTAGAAAATTGTCTTCTTATTTAACAGTGTATGATGGAACAGCTGCTCAGCACGTGGTAAGTGCTTAGTATATATTCATTGAAAGTCTTTGAAATAATGAGTAGATATCTCAAGCTTCTGCTTCCATTTTGTTGCTAGATAGATATATCTTCTCTAATGGTCACTGTGGACATGATCACTAAAGCTCATTTCTTTTCAGGCTTATACAAATAACTAAATAATGGAATGTTAGAAAAAGAAATTGGAAATAGTGCTGCAACTCCAGCTTATATTTAAATAGACGGTTGTGTTATGATATTAAAGAAAACTCTGTGCATATAGAAAATAAATAAGACAGATGTGTTGCACTAAGAGTATATATTTCTTGGATTAGGAAATAGTTTGCACATATTTATTAGATTTATTGGTTATTTACTTTGTCCTATATTTTAAAAGATTGACATGATGGGGGCCAGTGGGTGGCATGGTGGTTAAAGCACTGGACTCCTCCATGGCTAACCATGGTTTGAATCCCAAACCTGGTGGCTTGAAAATCACACTGGGCATGTGTACCTGCATGCCCAAAAATCCCAGGAGGAGAATGGAGATGGGATTGTGGCTTGGCCATTCCTGGGGAATTGATTTCTCACTTTCCCTCTCACTGTCTGTCTCCTTCTGACAAACACATGCAAATCTAAGAAACAAGACCAAAAACAAACAAAAAAAAGTCATGATTAAATAAAATATTTAAATAGCTTCTATTTTATTCCCCTCCTCTCAGAGAGGTAAATAGTAGAGTAGGATTGTGTTAAATCAAATTAAACTCTTGTGTTTCTTAGAAATTTTAAGAATATATATTGGCTTGTTTATCCTTATGCTTGGGCAATTGTTACTTAATTTTTTAAAAAATTACAGCATAGATATTATTAAAGTAAGCATCTAAATTGCTGCATATTCCACATCATAATTTAATGTACTTTTTTTAAAGTATGAACATCGTATGTCTACCTTCTTATGAGAATCTCCCATCATATGAGAAAACTATTCTCATAAGCTGTGCTTACCCATGAGTCTTTTCTCTTTCTAAATTCAGGTTTTATTTTATAGGTAAAAAATAAAGCAATGATAATTTTTCTGAAAATAGATGTGAAGAGTAAAAATCCAGCCGTAAAGGAAAAGGCATTCTTTCCTACTCAAGAAAGAAAATCTTCATGACTCCAAGTGTTGAGATCTGTTTCTTCGACAGTACCAACTTTTCCCAATTTTAATTATGTTTTTAAAGAGAAAAAACTACTAGCGATATTATAGAGGACTTCAACAATATCTGAGAATATATAGTTATTTCACATTTACTAATTAGAAACATAGTTGCAAGTTAAGGATAATTAGAAACTTTAAACATTGAAAGTTTAAAAATAGAATATACATATATTAAAGAGATCCATTTTGATTTCATTACATTGTTTAAGCTAAATGTCATATGTATCCTATGGTCTTTATTTTACACATATATGAATATAGATAGAATATTTTCATTTCTGTTTATACATATAAATTATAGTTAGTTATAAATCTTCTAAAATTTTCTGAGGCCTGTCCCAGAAGACCACTTGAAGATCACATAATTTATCATTCTACCACCACTTCCAGTCTCTCTACTCATACTTGAGCTTTCATAGCATTCCTGTGTTCAAAATTTCATACTTCTTCAAACACTAATTATTAATTATGCTTACCAAATTCATTTAGTGTCCCTCCAACAACTTGCACTCAAAAACTAATTAAGAATACGTCTTCAGGGGCCAGCAGGTAGCATGGTGGTCAAGGCGCTGGTTCCCACATGTCTGACTCTACGGTAGGAGTTCCAGAAGCCAGCTTGAGTGCCCAAAATCCTCAGAAGTGAATGGAGAAGGGATTAGCCTATCCCATCTCCCCAAGGGTGATTCTTATCCACCCCTCCTGCCTTCCCACCCCTCCTCTAAAAATGAAAAAGAGATTTTAGGGCCAGCCCATGGCCTGGTTGTTAAAGGAAACAGATCTCACATGGCCAATAGCACTAGTGACCATCAGCACTGTTTGGTCCTGGCCCTAGGCACTTGAAAAACACACCGGACTAGTGTGTGTGCATGTCTTAAAATTATGGAGAAATGGAGGAGGAATTGTGGCATGACTATTCCACATTATGGGGTTCTTTCTCCCCTCCCTCTCTCTCTCTCTGTCTCTCTCTGCTGAACACAGTGCCCTCCAACAAAATTAAAGAAAACAATTTTTTTTCATGAAATGCTTATATACTTTTGTATTAGTTTGCTAGAGCTACCATAAGCAAAATACCTCAAATTGAGAAGTTTATGTAGAAGTATATCTTCTCACAATTTCAGAGGATAGATGTCTCAGATCAAGATGTTATCAGGATTGTTTCCCTCTGAGGGTGGTGAGGGAGAGATCTATCTCAGGCCTCTCTCCTTTGTTTGTACATAATTGATAATTGTCTTCTCCATCTTCACACTACATGTCTGTATCCTAATTTTTCCTTCTTATAAGGACACTAGTCATTGGAGCCCATCCTAATGACCCCATTTTAACATAGTTACCTTTTCAAAAACTCCATCTTTAAATATAGACACATTCCAAGGTACTTAACATATGAATTGAGGGGAATGCAATTTATCCCATGACAACCTTCAATAATTTTTCAAAAGAACTAGAAAAAAAGTCAATAAAATAATTAGGTTTCAAACATTAATGAGAATCAAATATACTTTAAAGTATCTGTGAAATACAAAACTAAAGCACTTTAAAAAAATTGTTTTGGAGAGTTTTTTGCTATAGGGCACATACACTCACCAGAAAGAGACAGAGAGACAGAAAACACGAAATCAGCCCCACACCCCAGCCAGGGGAGATGGCCATGCCACAATTCCTTCTCCTTCATTCTCCTCTCAGGATCTTGGGCACACATGCACAAGCGCCCAGTATGAGTTTAAGCCACCGGGTCCAGGACTCGAAACTTGGTCGACTATATGGGAGTCCAGCAACATAGACATTATGCTAACTGCTGGTTCCTAAATTTTGTTTTTTAGATTTATTTTTGCCATAGGGTGTATGTACTCACTGAAGAAAGACAGAAAGACAGAGTACAAAGTGAGAAATCATTCCCTCAAGGGGGATGGCTATGTCATAGTCTCTTCTCCTCCATTCTCCTCTCAGAATTTTGATCATGCATACACATGCACCTGATGTGATTTTCAGGCCACTGAATCCGGGACTCCAACCGCAGAAGGCCATGTGGGAGTCCAGTGCCTTAACTACTATGCCACCTGCTAGCTTTGAGTTATCTGTTTAGTAGCTGTCAATGTCTCAATTGAATTGACCTAATCCTCAAAAAAGACCTAAGAATTCAAGATTTGACTTTTTTATCACCTTCTTCACCACAGAGAAGTGGAAGGCAATCATTCTGGGTGACTACATCTGCTATCTCCTATGAATAACCTGGACCGAAGTCCTAATTGAGGAGTAGGTAGAAATACCATACCCACTTATCTAGCATACTTTATCCATGTCTTAGCATAGCGCTATATCTGTAGTATAGTATTTATATCTCCTTTTATCTTACTCCTTTACCAATCACCATTGGTTCTGAATCTTTGTAGGATGGAGGAGTATTACTAATTAAATGCTATCAAAATCTATCGTCCAGTTCATTGGCTAGGAACATTAAGAAATAAATTAGGAGTGGGATTTGGGATGGCAAAATAATGCTCAGCATTTAAGGTTTGTCATGTGATAAAGTTAGGATATGAGGCTTTGCACTTTGGGCTTTCACAAGCAGAGACCGTGAAAGGGCTTGATCTTAGGATTTGTAGCAGCCTCTATTGTACCATGTGGCATGTTGTTTGAATGGTGTGGTTTGCTTTCTAACTGGCATACCTTGAAAGGATAGCTTTGGAATTCGTTTTAGCAAGTGCAGGTCACGTGTAATTTGCTATCACTGCAGCTTCTCATGACTTGGTCCACACCGTGGGCTATTTATGCCAGGCAAATGCTGGGCTGATGGCAGCACCAGGCTCTTCAGACACAGATGCAGTTAGTGAAAAATCCTCATTACGGACAAAAAGAGACTAATACACAGTCTTTCAAACTGTTTAACAAGCTGGAATGTTTTCTTTCTGCATTTCTTGGCCAAGTCTGCAGGGTGAGAGACCAGGAACTTCAATCTCTGGAGAGCTCAGTACTCTAATCACTAGAAGGTACTCTACTATGTTGGGCTTCTGATTTCAGCTAAAACCCTTCTAGCTTAAGCTCTAGCAAGAAAGTAAGAAAATTCTATAAACACATTCTTAGGAAATCCGTCATACTTCTGTGGTTTTACTTTCAGGGACTACATCAGGTTCTTACAATAAAGAGACAAAAATAGGCCCTCATACTTTTGTCCACAAGAGGAAAACTCACCCTTGTGAAATACAGTAAGAGCATTCTCCATTAAAAAGCTACCGTATTAACCATGTCTTTTATTTTCTGTATCACGATATTATGATATTGAAGATTCTTGCCAACTCTGGGAGACCGCTTTCACAGAGGTAGCCAAATCTGTAGACAGTTAACTGGGTTATGAGTGCACTTTCAAATATAATACATCCAATCTAGAGCCCATAGCCCAACCACTTCCTATATCAGGCTTTCTCATTCTCAGCCATTATCCACTAGCCCCAATTACCCAGAACCACATGTGAGACAACTGGAGAGAGCCTCTGTGCCCTAAAAGCCACTGAAATCATTCAAACTAGTTAATCCTAAGTCTGCTTACCCTGATTTCCCTAAGTCCTACCCACCAAAACCATAAAGAAGTCTCGTGCCCACTGCTCCTCCCTCTAACTCTGCCTTTTCATGGACCTTGGCACTTGTTCTTGTGCTCCCACCCCCATGGAATGTTGTGTTTTCTCCTCTTGAGAACCAGGAGTAATGCCCCACCTTTTTAATGCCAGTTGTTTCCTAATCTGGTAATCCAGCTATAGCTGGATTTTCTTTATTAGTTTACTCAATTATTTCTTCTTTGAACAAGACAGGCAGAGAAAGAAAAAGAGAAAGAGAGGGACAACACCCCAATAGGCTCTCTGCACTATGATCCACCCCTAGCTTCAGCTAGCCCCAGACCATGAGTCTGTGTGTGCCTGGCAGGCTCAGGGAAATCTCCAGAAATAAACCAGGAACCTCCCATGCAGGTCAGCTCACAGAGTGCTGAGCTATGACTGCACCACTGTCTGGTCCCCTAGTACACTATATTTTAAAATATGTATTCTGCTGGGGAAAATATCTTTACCACAGTCTTAGACTACCTACATGGAAGAGCAACTACCCAACTCCACTGACTCTAGACTTGTGTCTTACATATGAGATGGATGAGTGGGGACAAAAGCCAATGAACATTTGTAATGATCACAGCCCAGGAATACAAGCAACTAAAATATTTAGATTCAATAATAAGCTAACAGAACATTTCCCCGCCCATCAACTTAACACCACATCACCAGGATTCCTGTGTAAAAACAATGGGTTAAAGATCAAAGAGCTTTGGGACCAGCAGGTGGCATAACTGGACTCCCATGTAGCTGACCACAGTTCGAGTCCCAGACCCAGTGGCTTAAACTCACGCTGGGTGCATGTGCATGCATGCCCAAGATCCCAAGAGGAGAATGGAGAAAAAGGGATTGAAGTATGGTCATCCCACCTGGGGGGTTATTTCTTCCTTTCTGTCTCTCTGACAAAAAAAGTAAAAAAAAAAAAAAAAAAAAAAAGAGTTTCAAGGTATAGATTCTGATAGAAGGAGAAGTGCTAGGAAAGTGTGAAGAAAACAGGAACAAAATTAAAACTGGAGGAATTTGAAGCTTCTGGCACACTCAGCTACAGCAAATGTTAAACATTACCCATCTCCTAGAGAGACTAACCAGAGAGTACATGGGCAAGGTTCTGGGGCTCAAAAAGCTCTTCAGGCAAAAAATAAAAAATAAGGGGGTCTTTGACCAGTGTCTTGGAACTAATGTAACTGTAAACTGTTTTGATCCATGTTAAAGCTTTCTTGGACAAAACTGAAATAACCGCTAGTTCAAATCCTGGCCCTGGCAGCTTGAAAACATGTTGAGTATATATGTGTCTGTATGTGCAGAGTCTCAATGGGATGGAGAAAGGGAAAAGAAGAAATTACAGAGTGGCCATGTTCCTTTGGAAGTACTTTCTCTTTCTCCCTTTTTCCTGTCTATCTCTCCCATCTCTCGTTCTTTGGTGAACCCATGCACCCTCTGGCAAATTGGAAAGAAAGAAATAGAAAAGTATATTCTGAGTTTTCCACAATGTTAACTTTTTCTATTAAGGCCAGTTGCTATCCAACTGCCTGGATTTTAATTAGTAAATTTATCCAGTTAATGGGGTAAATATTAGCAACGACATTTCTACCACACCCAGAACTATACCCTTCAATATAAACCTTGTAATAAAGTTAATATTTTTATCTCTGTTTGAACAACATGACTCTCAGTTGATTCCAATCTCAGAGGACAAGGTTGCTATTTATTAGGTCCCTAGCCCCTGATAAGATGGAACATAATCTATCCTTTCCTAACAACTTCAGGAAAATGATTTTTTTAATGTTCATCAGTTAGAAATAATTTTTGCTGCAAAATCCATCTCAAAGGTTTAAATAAATAAAGGTTTATTTTTCTTGTGTAAGTAGTTACATAGACGTAAGTGATAGGTAGTAACGATTCAGTAGCAGAACACTTTCAGGGGGATATCTCAGGGATTTATATTTAGTTCCCCTGCAAGTTCACAAGATGTCACCCCAGCTCTAGCCATTGTAGTCCATTCAAGAAATGAGAGAGAGAAGAGAGGGAGAGAGATATCAACTACTTCAATCTTTTTTCTTTTAATCAAGAATGCAAAAATCTTTCGAGAAATTTCCCAGTAGATTTGTATGTTTTCTTGGCCCAAAGTGTGTCATGTGGTCACTTCTCACCAAATGAAGGCTGGGAAAACGAACTCTTCTAGACTTTGTGGGAGTTTTTTGCTTCATTCGTGTATTTATTTTTATTATTTTAATATTTATTTATTTTATATTTATGTTTTTAAAGAGAAAAAACTACTAGCGATATTATAGAGGACTTCAACAATATCTGAGAATATATAGTTATTTCACATTTACTAATTAGAAACATAGTTGCAAGTTAAGGATAATTAGAAACTTTAAACATTGAAAGTTTAAAAATAGAATATACATATATTAAAGAGATCCATTTTGATTTCATTACATTGTTTAAGCTAAATGTCATATGTATCCTATGGTCTTTATTTTACACATATATGAATATAGATAGAATATTTTCATTTCTGTTTATACATATAAATTATAGTTAGTTATAAATCTTCTAAAATTTTCTGAGGCCTGTCCCAGAAGACCACTTGAAGATCACATAATTTATCATTCTACCACCACTTCCAGTCTCTCTACTCATACTTGAGCTTTCATAGCATTCCTGTGTTCAAAATTTCATACTTCTTCAAACACTAATTATTAATTATGCTTACCAAATTCATTTAGTGTCCCTCCAACAACTTGCACTCAAAAACTAATTAAGAATACGTCTTCAGGGGCCAGCAGGTAGCATGGTGGTCAAGGCGCTGGTTCCCACATGTCTGACTCTACGGTAGGAGTTCCAGAAGCCAGCTTGAGTGCCCAAAATCCTCAGAAGTGAATGGAGAAGGGATTAGCCTATCCCATCTCCCCAAGGGTGATTCTTATCCACCCCTCCTGCCTTCCCACCCCTCCTCTAAAAATGAAAAAGAGATTTTAGGGCCAGCCCATGGCCTGGTTGTTAAAGGAAACAGATCTCACATGGCCAATAGCACTAGTGACCATCAGCACTGTTTGGTCCTGGCCCTAGGCACTTGAAAAACACACCGGACTAGTGTGTGTGCATGTCTTAAAATTATGGAGAAATGGAGGAGGAATTGTGGCATGACTATTCCACATTATGGGGTTCTTTCTCCCCTCCCTCTCTCTCTCTCTGTCTCTCTCTGCTGAACACAGTGCCCTCCAACAAAATTAAAGAAAACAATTTTTTTTCATGAAATGCTTATATACTTTTGTATTAGTTTGCTAGAGCTACCATAAGCAAAATACCTCAAATTGAGAAGTTTATGTAGAAGTATATCTTCTCACAATTTCAGAGGATAGATGTCTCAGATCAAGATGTTATCAGGATTGTTTCCCTCTGAGGGTGGTGAGGGAGAGATCTATCTCAGGCCTCTCTCCTTTGTTTGTACATAATTGATAATTGTCTTCTCCATCTTCACACTACATGTCTGTATCCTAATTTTTCCTTCTTATAAGGACACTAGTCATTGGAGCCCATCCTAATGACCCCATTTTAACATAGTTACCTTTTCAAAAACTCCATCTTTAAATATAGACACATTCCAAGGTACTTAACATATGAATTGAGGGGAATGCAATTTATCCCATGACAACCTTCAATAATTTTTCAAAAGAACTAGAAAAAAAGTCAATAAAATAATTAGGTTTCAAACATTAATGAGAATCAAATATACTTTAAAGTATCTGTGAAATACAAAACTAAAGCACTTTAAAAAAATTGTTTTGGAGAGTTTTTTGCTATAGGGCACATACACTCACCAGAAAGAGACAGAGAGACAGAAAACACGAAATCAGCCCCACACCCCAGCCAGGGGAGATGGCCATGCCACAATTCCTTCTCCTTCATTCTCCTCTCAGGATCTTGGGCACACATGCACAAGCGCCCAGTATGAGTTTAAGCCACCGGGTCCAGGACTCGAAACTTGGTCGACTATATGGGAGTCCAGCAACATAGACATTATGCTAACTGCTGGTTCCTAAATTTTGTTTTTTAGATTTATTTTTGCCATAGGGTGTATGTACTCACTGAAGAAAGACAGAAAGACAGAGTACAAAGTGAGAAATCATTCCCTCAAGGGGGATGGCTATGTCATAGTCTCTTCTCCTCCATTCTCCTCTCAGAATTTTGATCATGCATACACATGCACCTGATGTGATTTTCAGGCCACTGAATCCGGGACTCCAACCGCAGAAGGCCATGTGGGAGTCCAGTGCCTTAACTACTATGCCACCTGCTAGCTTTGAGTTATCTGTTTAGTAGCTGTCAATGTCTCAATTGAATTGACCTAATCCTCAAAAAAGACCTAAGAATTCAAGATTTGACTTTTTTATCACCTTCTTCACCACAGAGAAGTGGAAGGCAATCATTCTGGGTGACTACATCTGCTATCTCCTATGAATAACCTGGACCGAAGTCCTAATTGAGGAGTAGGTAGAAATACCATACCCACTTATCTAGCATACTTTATCCATGTCTTAGCATAGCGCTATATCTGTAGTATAGTATTTATATCTCCTTTTATCTTACTCCTTTACCAATCACCATTGGTTCTGAATCTTTGTAGGATGGAGGAGTATTACTAATTAAATGCTATCAAAATCTATCGTCCAGTTCATTGGCTAGGAACATTAAGAAATAAATTAGGAGTGGGATTTGGGATGGCAAAATAATGCTCAGCATTTAAGGTTTGTCATGTGATAAAGTTAGGATATGAGGCTTTGCACTTTGGGCTTTCACAAGCAGAGACCGTGAAAGGGCTTGATCTTAGGATTTGTAGCAGCCTCTATTGTACCATGTGGCATGTTGTTTGAATGGTGTGGTTTGCTTTCTAACTGGCATACCTTGAAAGGATAGCTTTGGAATTCGTTTTAGCAAGTGCAGGTCACGTGTAATTTGCTATCACTGCAGCTTCTCATGACTTGGTCCACACCGTGGGCTATTTATGCCAGGCAAATGCTGGGCTGATGGCAGCACCAGGCTCTTCAGACACAGATGCAGTTAGTGAAAAATCCTCATTACGGACAAAAAGAGACTAATACACAGTCTTTCAAACTGTTTAACAAGCTGGAATGTTTTCTTTCTGCATTTCTTGGCCAAGTCTGCAGGGTGAGAGACCAGGAACTTCAATCTCTGGAGAGCTCAGTACTCTAATCACTAGAAGGTACTCTACTATGTTGGGCTTCTGATTTCAGCTAAAACCCTTCTAGCTTAAGCTCTAGCAAGAAAGTAAGAAAATTCTATAAACACATTCTTAGGAAATCCGTCATACTTCTGTGGTTTTACTTTCAGGGACTACATCAGGTTCTTACAATAAAGAGACAAAAATAGGCCCTCATACTTTTGTCCACAAGAGGAAAACTCACCCTTGTGAAATACAGTAAGAGCATTCTCCATTAAAAAGCTACCGTATTAACCATGTCTTTTATTTTCTGTATCACGATATTATGATATTGAAGATTCTTGCCAACTCTGGGAGACCGCTTTCACAGAGGTAGCCAAATCTGTAGACAGTTAACTGGGTTATGAGTGCACTTTCAAATATAATACATCCAATCTAGAGCCCATAGCCCAACCACTTCCTATATCAGGCTTTCTCATTCTCAGCCATTATCCACTAGCCCCAATTACCCAGAACCACATGTGAGACAACTGGAGAGAGCCTCTGTGCCCTAAAAGCCACTGAAATCATTCAAACTAGTTAATCCTAAGTCTGCTTACCCTGATTTCCCTAAGTCCTACCCACCAAAACCATAAAGAAGTCTCGTGCCCACTGCTCCTCCCTCTAACTCTGCCTTTTCATGGACCTTGGCACTTGTTCTTGTGCTCCCACCCCCATGGAATGTTGTGTTTTCTCCTCTTGAGAACCAGGAGTAATGCCCCACCTTTTTAATGCCAGTTGTTTCCTAATCTGGTAATCCAGCTATAGCTGGATTTTCTTTATTAGTTTACTCAATTATTTCTTCTTTGAACAAGACAGGCAGAGAAAGAAAAAGAGAAAGAGAGGGACAACACCCCAATAGGCTCTCTGCACTATGATCCACCCCTAGCTTCAGCTAGCCCCAGACCATGAGTCTGTGTGTGCCTGGCAGGCTCAGGGAAATCTCCAGAAATAAACCAGGAACCTCCCATGCAGGTCAGCTCACAGAGTGCTGAGCTATGACTGCACCACTGTCTGGTCCCCTAGTACACTATATTTTAAAATATGTATTCTGCTGGGGAAAATATCTTTACCACAGTCTTAGACTACCTACATGGAAGAGCAACTACCCAACTCCACTGACTCTAGACTTGTGTCTTACATATGAGATGGATGAGTGGGGACAAAAGCCAATGAACATTTGTAATGATCACAGCCCAGGAATACAAGCAACTAAAATATTTAGATTCAATAATAAGCTAACAGAACATTTCCCCGCCCATCAACTTAACACCACATCACCAGGATTCCTGTGTAAAAACAATGGGTTAAAGATCAAAGAGCTTTGGGACCAGCAGGTGGCATAACTGGACTCCCATGTAGCTGACCACAGTTCGAGTCCCAGACCCAGTGGCTTAAACTCACGCTGGGTGCATGTGCATGCATGCCCAAGATCCCAAGAGGAGAATGGAGAAAAAGGGATTGAAGTATGGTCATCCCACCTGGGGGGTTATTTCTTCCTTTCTGTCTCTCTGACAAAAAAAAAAAAAAAAAAAAAAAAAAAAAAGAGTTTCAAGGTATAGATTCTGATAGAAGGAGAAGTGCTAGGAAAGTGTGAAGAAAACAGGAACAAAATTAAAACTGGAGGAATTTGAAGCTTCTGGCACACTCAGCTACAGCAAATGTTAAACATTACCCATCTCCTAGAGAGACTAACCAGAGAGTACATGGGCAAGGTTCTGGGGCTCAAAAAGCTCTTCAGGCAAAAAATAAAAAATAAGGGGGTCTTTGACCAGTGTCTTGGAACTAATGTAACTGTAAACTGTTTTGATCCATGTTAAAGCTTTCTTGGACAAAACTGAAATAACCGCTAGTTCAAATCCTGGCCCTGGCAGCTTGAAAACATGTTGAGTATATATGTGTCTGTATGTGCAGAGTCTCAATGGGATGGAGAAAGGGAAAAGAAGAAATTACAGAGTGGCCATGTTCCTTTGGAAGTACTTTCTCTTTCTCCCTTTTTCCTGTCTATCTCTCCCATCTCTCGTTCTTTGGTGAACCCATGCACCCTCTGGCAAATTGGAAAGAAAGAAATAGAAAAGTATATTCTGAGTTTTCCACAATGTTAACTTTTTCTATTAAGGCCAGTTGCTATCCAACTGCCTGGATTTTAATTAGTAAATTTATCCAGTTAATGGGGTAAATATTAGCAACGACATTTCTACCACACCCAGAACTATACCCTTCAATATAAACCTTGTAATAAAGTTAATATTTTTATCTCTGTTTGAACAACATGACTCTCAGTTGATTCCAATCTCAGAGGACAAGGTTGCTATTTATTAGGTCCCTAGCCCCTGATAAGATGGAACATAATCTATCCTTTCCTAACAACTTCAGGAAAATGATTTTTTTAATGTTCATCAGTTAGAAATAATTTTTGCTGCAAAATCCATCTCAAAGGTTTAAATAAATAAAGGTTTATTTTTCTTGTGTAAGTAGTTACATAGACGTAAGTGATAGGTAGTAACGATTCAGTAGCAGAACACTTTCAGGGGGATATCTCAGGGATTTATATTTAGTTCCCCTGCAAGTTCACAAGATGTCACCCCAGCTCTAGCCATTGTAGTCCATTCAAGAAATGAGAGAGAGAAGAGAGGGAGAGAGATATCAACTACTTCAATCTTTTTTCTTTTAATCAAGAATGCAAAAATCTTTCGAGAAATTTCCCAGTAGATTTGTATGTTTTCTTGGCCCAAAGTGTGTCATGTGGTCACTTCTCACCAAATGAAGGCTGGGAAAACGAACTCTTCTAGACTTTGTGGGAGTTTTTTGCTTCATTCGTGTATTTATTTTTATTATTTTAATATTTATTTATTTTATATTATTTTATTTTATATGCACACAACAGAGAGGTGCACCCTCAGGGTCTGGTCACTCCATGATCTCCTTTTCCCCTCCTCCAGCTCCTCAAGATTCTGTGTAAGGAACCAGTAGTTAGCGTAATGGCTATGTCGCTGGACTCCCATGTAGTCGACCGCGGTTCGCGTCCTAGACCCGGTGGCTTAAAAACCACGCCAGATCCCGAGAGGAGAATGGAGGAGAAGGGATTGCGGCGTGACCATCCCCCCTGCGGGATGATTTCTCACTTTCTGTCTCTCTGTCTCTCTCTGTCTGGCAAGAGCACGTGCCCTATAGTGAAAACCTCTCCAAAAAAAAAAAAAAGATTCTGTGTACACATGTACTCAGCATGTTTTCAGGTCAACCTGGAATCTGAATCCAATCGCCTTGTGGCTTCCAGTCTTGCAGGGGCCTTGTGGACTGGGCCTCCTTTTCTAGTCTTTATGGTGAAAGGAAACAAACTGAGAGGGGCTGATAATGCCTGTTGTAACAACCAACATTGTCGATCACAATGTGGGCAGTGAAGCTTTCAGGGGCTTTTGAAAGGGTAAAGTTTTGCTTTGTTTTTAAGTTCACTTATTTTATTCATAAGAGAGAGTATGTGCGTGTGTGCATGCATTCATAAGAAAATGGGAGAGAGAGAAGGAGAACAAGAAAGAGAGATTGTGTTGCTGTGACTTCCAGCCTGGTGGATAAATATTCTACCAACTGCACCCCAAGGCTGGGCCTGAATGGGTAAGGTTTTCATCCTCCATGCCAGTAAGGATAAGGCACGAATAGTCTTGTCTATCTTGTCTGTTATTGTTTTCTTTTCTTTTCTTTGTGTATTCCCATCCGTTTTGAATCTGCTGCCTTATTTTCAATAACTATATAACTGCTGGTAACTCTTTTACAAAAAGTAAAAATAAACAAAAAACAATAGCTTATGAATTTTGTGATAGTTTTTCTCATTTTGAGAGCAATTTTTCTTTTATTTTGGTTTCACATATCTGTTCAGGGTCATAAATGTTACTGGATGTCTGATGTATGGAGAAAGAGTAATTATTTTTAAAGTAAAAGAATCCATATTTTAATTTTCTTTTAGTTGTTTGATCATATTTTGGGTTATACAAAAGAAGAACCTTAGGATGTTAAAGATTTGGATTATTTAAATTCTGATAATACTCAGTGGAGGTACCTCAAAATGTGGTTTCCATCTTATTTTCTGTTGCCCTTGTTGTGACATTGTCACCCTTTGCTTTTTCTCATCCCTCGAAGCTCAATCAAATAGTGGAAGGTGCTACTTTAACAAATCTAATTTGAATGTTTAGCTGATTTTTAATTTCACTCAGACTGACATGGACTTCACAATAGATTTAATTCTTGCTTTTCATGAAAGCTTAAAAGCATGTCCATTAAGAAGTTTTCCTCTTTTGACTCTGAAATATTTTGTTAATAGAATAGTATTACATTATGATATAATACTTTCATAGTTTTCTTCACAGAGATTTTTCTAAAATGTCTTACTCTGGATTGGCAACACTTGCTAAATCTGCATGGATTTGTTTACAACATAAACTGTTATAAATGGAACTCCACTTTTTGTAAGCTTTCTACTTCTTTTGGCTAAAGATATTATAATGTCATGTACGGAATTTAATAAAAATTGCATACACAAAGGCTTAAGGTTGGTCTTTCCAGACAAAAGAAATATGAAGGAAATTTGGCCTTTAAAATAAAAGCTAAGTTGAGCTAGTATAAATAAAAAGGATTGCTTTTTCATGTTTGCATTTTTCACTTAGCCATTAATTTCAAGTTTTCCACATGCATTGTACACATGGCTCGCACAATGGAAAAGGAACATACCGATAGCAAGCAGTCTTCAGCAGAATGCTCTACCTCACTTTCGTGCAAATTTGCTGCCAGAACAATTAGTGTAGAATCTGCCTCTCATTACAGATACAAGACAGGCCTTTTGCTCGGTGTATGCACCAACTGCATCCCACCGCCAGGCTAGACAAGCCTGCAGAATAGAGCTGGCAGTGATACCTAGGCACTTGCTGTCTCAACTTGCTGTTTGGAACCAAGGCTGCCAGACCACTGCTAACATTGATTGGCATTCACACTTCATTTGAGAGGGTTTGCATTTGGATGAGGTCTTCATTTTCACCTTTTTTTGCTATTTCCTGAGGAAAATGAGCAATTCGGTGAGGTTGGTGTGCTTTTCAATTCCAGGATTGTTCTGTGACCACCCTCATCCCCCGTCTTTCCTCTATAAAAGATGGGTCTGTATAGTTGAAGTTTGTTAGATAAAAGGATGTAATAGTCAATTTTACATTTTTCAGATATATTTTTCTTCCTTTTTTTTATTTCTTTATCTTAGGAACTGTGTGAATGCTTGTGAACTGGTAGCATTAGGTATACAGAGCCATCATTTATCTACAGAAAAAGGGTAAAATTAAATTGGAGGAAATTAGTATACATTGGCTTTTGGGAAACTTAAAAGGGGATTCTGGGAAGAGTTATTGTCATACTTCTTCCCAGTAATGATTCTTTCTATTGAGATAAAGCAGTCTGTTTTCCTCACAAGGATCTAGCATTGGTCAAGTGGATTTTAGAAATGTTATTCTGCACTTAAGTCATTTCAAATCATGAAGCATCTCTTAAACATTAACATGAGAGTGCTGCTGTTATTCATTTGTTTCTTTTTAGATAATCTAAAACCCATCCTCATTATGCCAGACTGGATCAGAATTTTGAACCTTTCTATACCAATATTAGACAATATAAACAACACAAACACACAGATATATACACACATGCACTTATACATTTTTTTTTCCTGTAAAGAAAAAAACATGGATGAATGAGGCTGCAAAACAATTAATCCTGAGAGCCAGCAGGTGGCATGGTGGTTAAGGCACTGGACTCCCACATGGCAGACTATGGTTTGAGTCCTAGACCTGGCGACTTGCTTTCTCATTTTCTCTCTCTCTCTTTCTGTCTCTTTCCAGTGAGCGTATGTGCCCTATAGCTAATTTACTACTAATAATTATTTATATTAAGCAGTTATTGTTTAAAATTATATTTTAAAAATTATATATAAAAAATGAACCCACATTCTCTTTTCTTGACAGTAAACATAGATTGCTTTAAAATAAACTTTGGATCTATGTCAGCCCATGGCATGGTGGTTAAGGTAGCTGGATAACACAAGGTCAACCATACCATTCAAGTTCCAGACCATGCAACTTGAGGAACACACTGGGCATGTGCACACACGTGTGCCCAAAATCCCGAAAAGAAGGGGAAATGGAGTAGAAGGGATTGCAATGTGATGATTCCCCGAATAGGGGCGCTTTCTCTCTTTCTCTGTATCTCTCTTTTATGAATGCACACACACCTTCTGGCAAAAACAAAACAATACTTCAGTTTCCACATGGTCTTCCTTCCACTTGGCAATATTTTTCCATCTTTTCCCACACTTTATTGAAGGATTCCAGCACTTGGCTCAAATGTCAAATGTCATTATTTCTTTTACTCTGCCTCTATGCACTCATTTTTTTTAAAAAAATGTATTAAACATAGACAAGAGGTCTTCAGAAAGTTTATGAAAAACTGCAATTAAAGTACAAGTTTATCTTGGTGCAAAAAAAAAGAAAAGAAATCCGTGCATAGATTTTTCATAATATAGATTTTCTGTGAACTTTTTCTTCTTCTTTTTTTTCTTTCTTTTTTTTTTTTTTTTTTGGGAGAGGTTTTCACTATAAGGCGCTTGCGCTCGCTGGACAGACAGAGACAGAAAACGAGAAATCAGCCCCCAGGGGGGATGGCCACGCCGCAATCCCTTCTCCACCATTCTCCTCTCGGGATCTTGGGCACACACACACACACACACGCCAGGCGTGAGTTTTAAGCCACCGGGTCCAGGATGCAAACCGCGGTCGACTACATGAGAGTCCAGTTACACAGCCATTACGCTAACTGCTGGTCCCAACTTTTTGAAGACTCTTCATACACACACACACACACACGTATAGAGAACACAAATGCTGTTGTTGTTTTATACATAAGAACACACAATATAATTGTCCTAAGGAGTGAATTACTCCACCTATGTTCTTTCTAGAACCCTTTTGAATATACTTAGGCCACAGAACTGTCCATTTATAACGCAGTGTAGTTTTGCCCTTATTTCTGCCTTTCTCCAGACCTGCTCTGTATACTACGGTAGCCACTAACTACATGTGGCTATTAACTACTTGGTGTGCGCCTAGTCCAAATTGAGATGTGTTCTAAGTGTAATATATACACCACATACTAAAAAGCTTAGAATAAAACACAAAATATAGAATAACCCATAATATTTTATATTCTAATAATGTAATGACAAAGTTTGAAGATAGGCTGTTAAATAAATTATAAAGGCTAAGTTCATGGAGGCCAGCAGATGCCGTGGTGGTTAACATGCTAGACTCCTGCATGAATGAACAAAGTTCAAGCTCCAGACCTGGTGGCTTACTTTCTCACTTTCCCTTTCTCTCTTTCTCTCTCTCTCTCTCTCTGGTCAGATAGTAATAATAATAACAAATAAAATTTTAAAAATAAAGAATTCTTTGAAAAAATTAGTTCCTCTGTTTCTTTTTGTATTGTGGTTTATAAGAAAATGAAGAATTACAACTGTGACTATTACTATGGCTCCGTGACACTGTTACTCAAGACTACGAGCATCCTGAGAATGAGAATCATGTACTACTAGTTTCTGTATTTAAATATGAAATATAAAAAGAATCAAGGTATTCAATAAACATGTTTCATTGGATGTATATTTTAATAATCATCACTAATGTCTTAGAGCTAAAAACAAGATGCTAATTTTGCTATTTTGTTTAACTTTATTTATTTTATTTATTTTTTTAATTTGACCAGAGGGAGAGAGAGAGAGAAAGTGAGAAAGCAAGCCTCCAGGTTTGAGACTTGAACTGTGGTCAGCCATGTGGGATTCCAGTGCTCTTATCCACCACACCACCTGCCAACCCCATAAGATGCTAATTTGCAGAAGTAAAATTTACTTCACTGGGGAAACACTTGATGGCCCCAATTTTTGTCTATGCTTCTTAAGATGTGAAAGTTGGGGAGCAACTATAATGCTCTGTCTGCACAAATTATTTTATTTAGTTACCTGCACATCCCCTTTGTTTGTATCTGTAATTCTTTCTGGGTTATTTGACCCAGCATATTATTCAGAGATGAGTTTCCTCAAATGCTGCCTGTCTGTTCAGCAGAAGGCCAAACGCTACATCCTGACTCTGTCTGGCAAGATCACTAGCTAGTGTTGTAATGAAAAAGATAGCAAGTAATAGCACAATGCTTGAGCAAATCTGTTCATTTACTACTGGTATTCCAGTGAGATGTCTGGGAAGCTTCAGAAGATTCAAAATCCATTTTTCATGAGTTACATAAAGGAGAGCAAAATCTCTGGGAAATTTGCTGTTGCTCTGAGAAGTCCATGGCATAGGTAATATATCATTTCCTATTGGCTACTAGAATCTCTGTTTAGCCTTTTTTGACTTCAGGATTTGGAGGGGGGTTGTGTTGGGAGGTGAGAAGATGAGACCTATGACAAATGCTTACTCACTCTGGTCCCGAAACAAATAATTGGTGGGGCCAGCAGGTGGTATGGTGGGTGGTTAAGGGTGTTGGACTCCCATGTGGCTGATCACACTTAGAGTCCTGGACATGGAGGCTTGCTTTTTATTTTCTCTCTCTCATGTTGTCCCAATCTGGTCAAATTAAAATAAATAAATAAATAAATAAATAAATAAATAAATAATTTAAATAAAAATAATTCTTTGTGTGCACTTGCCAGAAAGAGAGACAGAGAGACAGAAAGTGAGAGATCACTCACTGTGGGGATGGTCACACTGCAATCCTTTTTCCTCCATTCTCCTCTCGGGATCTTGGGCACGCAGGCACACGCGCTCGGCATGAGTTTAAGCCACTGGGTCCGGGACTTGAACCACGGTTGACTACATGGGAGTCCAGCAACATAGCCATTAGCCAACTGCTGGTCCCATAAAAATAATTCTTTAAAATAAATAAATGACTGGTAACAAATATTAATGAAATATATGAGCTAAATGTATCATGTAACCTTGGGTTAAATTCTGAATGAAAAGCAACAACTAACAAAATTTGAGTAAAGTCTGTAAAATAATAATAATGTTAATTTTCTAATTTTGATCATATTACCACTGGGGTGCATATAGACATTAACATTCATATTACTAAATTTTCTGAAAGTGAATTTTCACAATTTTATAAAATTTTTAAGCCTTAATCATCTGAAGAGTTTTTCTGATTTTCTTCCCAAATTCCATAAATTATACTTTTATAATTATCTTACAGTTATAAAGATAATTACATAGTCCTTAAAATATATTCCTATTTAATTCTCTGAATGTAGCCTTCATCTAGTAACCATGTCATGTTTGATGTCATTTCCTTTGATTGATTAAAATAGATTTGAGCTAATGAATAAGGTTATTTATATATATTCAAGTAAAGTTAAGCCAAATATATATGGATTTTTCATTATGTTAGCTCTCCATGTCAACTTAAAATATACATGTTCTACTCAAACTATCAATATTTAACATGCTTTAAAATTTTTGAGTTACTCTTAATATCCTGAGGGGATCAAAGATATCCATGGGGAGAGTACAAAGCAGAGATGGGAAAGAGGAAAGATTGGGAATGCTTATTACCAACATATTTGCAACAGATGATGAGAATTATAACTAGCACAATGGAAGCAAGAGTTGAACAGAAAATCCACTTACGAGAACCATTTAAGAGGTTGCAACACACCATGTGAATGTCCCACATTGAGGCAGAGAGAACTCTTACTAGCATTGCCAAGAGCAGTGACTCAGAGGTAGTGAACCTGAGAGAAGGCATTCAGCAAAGAGTATTCAGGGAAGGTATTTTTGCATTATTTTTTCATGCTCATCATGTAGGATGTTCTTTTTTAAAACATATACCTCTTAATATATACTTTCCATAAAACTTTAGGTATAAGAAGTCTAAATTCCTGGGGGAATTTGCTTGGAAATATTTGAATCAATTGAAAGGATATTCCTCTGAGACCATAGCATTCTTTCAAGTCTGTGGATGTTAAAGAAACCATGCTTAGTTTGGGCTGCTGTATTCTTTAACTTTTAAAATTATCCATGGGAAGAACAAATTCAGCTTTAGAAAATTAGCACATAAGGAAAAAGCAGTTGATATTTTTTCTGATAGGCCATCATTTATTTTCCCCAAATTATATTATATGGTAAGAAAATTTCTAGATGGAGAAAAGGAATGGAAGGAAGGAAGGAAAGCAGTAAGAATGGAAAAATGAAAGAAGGGGGAAAATGAGGGAAGAGAGAGAAAGAAACCGGAGAGGAAAGGGAGCAAGAAAAAATATCATCTGTTCTCATGTAAGTCACACGTAATACAACCCAGAAAATAACTGATTTGAGTCAAAGGCAGATGTGAGAGCTTAAAATGCTAGTCACAGTCAAAGGTCTTCTTTGCATCAAAAGCTGACGGCCACTAGCCAATATCTTCATTAAGTGATGTGCTAAAGAATCTCCAGCCAACAGACAAAATGAATAAGCGAAAATTACTGCTATTTCCCCGAGTAGAAGATGACTGATCAGGCCAAGCCAACCTGTGAGGACTGGAAGTCAGTGAGCTGAACAGAGTGTCAGGGACCTGGCCTTCTATGCATTCCAGGGATCCTGCTTAACCCATCAGCAGTAATCATTCCTAATGGCCTGTATACTCTGCTTTTTGGCTACAGCTAGACAATGCACAGGAGTGCCCACAGCCTCACCATATCATAGCGTCCTTAGTCCAAACTTGAACTCTGCTACTGTGCTTGAAAAGTTGTCCTATAGAGGGCCAGCGCATGGTGTGGTGGTTAAGGCAGCTGGATCCCACATAGCCAACTGAATAATTCAAATCCCTGTGGCAGCTTGAAAATGCACATATGTGCGCATTCTCAAAATCTTGAAGAGAATGGAGGAGAAGGAATTGTGGTGTAGCCATCTCCCTGGGTGGGGTGGGGGTGGGGGTTGCTTTCTCACTTTCCTTTTCTCCCTCTCTCTCTCCCCCTGGCAATCACATGGCCCTATGGCAAATTAGCAAATTTTATCTGTTAACTATCTATATCTATCTATCTATCTATCTATCTATCTATCTATCTATCTATCTCCATCCTTTAGAGAGATTTACTTTCCTCAGTTTCCAAATCCCCTCTAGTATTTATTTCCCATCTCAATAACAAACAAGCAAATAAACAGACCCCTTGACTCTTAATTAACTAATATATCTTAGTATTGTTTTTATGCATCACTAACCTAGATGATCTTTAATCTTCAGCAATGTGGAACAATCCTTTAATGGCTCAGTTTAACCCAATTCCCATTTGTATTTTAATGAAAGGGTTTTTTTCAAGTTTATTTTAATTCTTCCATAAAATACAAATGGAGAGAGACAGCCCCCTACAGGGTTTTGATACTACAATCCATCTCAGCCTCAGCCAATCACAGATCGTAGGCACACATGTACCTGGCACGCTCAGGGAGGCTTCCAGATGTGAACCAGGAATCTTTCCATATGGGTCAGCCTCACAGAGCTTCACATTTTACCAGTGTTACTGATAGGTTTCCCATTTGTATTTTAATGTGCAGAGGTATAGCGGTTTTGCTGTTTATATCCACTGAATATTTTACTATCTTCCCAAGCATCCTTCACATCTTCATCATTTTTCCAACATGCCTATATCCACGCATGCATGTGCACACACACACAAATACACAGAGTAGTAATCCAAATGCGAGCTTTGAATTCTGTTATTTCCTAAAGTGAGTGGTGTAGCAAATAGCTGACTAGACATAGAGTTCTAAATAGTTGATACTGAAAATAGTGTCAAAGATTCTAGGCCAAGGAGCTAATTCTCTGAAAATGCTTTTTTTTTTTTTTTTTTTTTTTTTTGTTTTTGTTTTTTTTTTTTTTTTTTTTTTTTTTCTGGTTATGCATTCGGCAGCCATTCTCCCCTCCAAAGAGTAGTTAACTCAGAGGACATTGGCTGGTTCTCTTAAGCTATAATGTAGCAGTCTCCCTCAGTCTGCCAGACAAAAAGAGGAGCTGAAAATGTCATAGTTACAGATGTGTCTCTTTCTACCAACCCTTATCCTGTTGGGGTGCAATTGCCAAAGTTCTGCCATTAATAAGTCTGGCCGCGGTGGTTCCTGCAGTTATGAGAATCCAACCTAGCAGCGGGGTGGGTGCAACTGCTTTATAAACTCTCTAGATCTGAAAGCCATTTCCTATGTGTAGGGAGAATTTAGTATTCTAGCTTTTCAGGTCAGTTCACAGAGTTGCCCCTGTAGCTAACCCCCATGTGTGTGGACATTCTATGCTTTTTGTTTTCTTTTAGAGAGATATTTTTGCTATAGGGTGCATGTGCTTGCTGGAGAGACAGAGAGAGACAGAAAGTGAGAAATCACTACCCAGAATCACTCCCCAGAAAAGATGGCCATGCCACAATCCCTTCCCCTCTCCATTCTCATCTCAGGATTTTGGGCACACACACACATGTGCCCGGCATGAGTTTTAAGCCACCAGGTCCGGGACTCAAATTGCAGTCAATTATGTGGGAGTCCAGTGATGTAACCATTAATTACAGCATCTGCTGGTCCTGCGCATCTTCTATTCTAACTGTCCACATGTCTGGGTCTCTGAGTCCAGACACCTAATGCAACTTCACTCAAAGTGAAGCTTAACCCTGATAACCTGAAAATGATATCCCAAAGAATTAGATCCTACTTCTCAAATCAGTCTCTACCCTCAACAACAAGAACTGCCAAGATGCAGGATGGAACCAAGTCCTCTGGAATCAGCCATCCTGGAATAAAGGCTCTTAACTCTGGGTTTAGATTAGAATTAGCCTAAAGCTCAATTCCTTTCCCTCTGAAAGAGAAATATGACTTAAAGCCTTAGTAACGCCAAATGCAGGCCAATATGACAATAAACACATGCAAGATATGCATGATTTTAGTTTGGAAACTGCGTTAAGTTTTCTTAGAAGCTATCATGCTGTAAATCATAAAGAAAGGTAATAAAAAGACATTTACTAGTATGAAAATTATTGTTGTAATAATTAGTTGCCATGTTAATCTTGGCAAAATTAAACTGTTGCTTCAACTATTGCTTTGCATAAGGGAATCTTCTTCTAACTTCCCTGTTAATTTCTTCTGACTCTCATGCTGTCTGTACATCTCAGCTCCCCTGATCCACCAGGTCTGTAATCACACAGTCTTCTGGGACTACCCAAAAACACATCTTTTAAACCACTTGCCTTTCTTCATCTTGCAACACAATTCCTGGTTTCTTTGTAATCTCTAGCTTTTGATTTCAAGGGTTCATCTTTATGCACTAGCATTTATGATGAACTCTTCTGCAACTTAAAGAAGACTCAGTTCTCTTCTTCACCAGAAAGCCAATTTTCTCTCCAGGTTGACAAATTTCAGTCACCCTTATATTCTGTCCTGGAGTATTGCCTTAGTTTGTGTTGTGATAACCAGATACCTGAGACTGGATTACTTACAAACCAAAGAAAATTATTTTGTGTAGTTCTGGAGGCTAGGAAGTCCAAGATCAAGGTACCACAGGTTCAGTGTCTGGTGAAGGAGTGCTTTTCATAGGCGTCCTCACTCAGTGAAAGGGACACAAGGCAAAGGGGCAAAAAAGGCACACTATCTTCAATCTTTTCCATAAGAGCACTAATTCATTCACAATAATGGAGCCCTTATGATTCACTCACTTGCCCAGAGACCCTACCGTGGGGTTTACATGACAACATATGAAATTTGAAAGGACACATACCTTCTCACCATAGTAGGTATGCACAAATTTATTTCTGAGTTGTAAAATTATAGGAACTTTTTTTTGTTTCTGTATACAAAGATATTTTAATATCTTTATAATGAAAAGAAAGGTAAACCAGGTTATCTCCATCTTTGAAAAAGGAAGTTAAATAATATAATCCACTTAATCATCTTGCTGTATGGAATTAAATTATCATCTTTTTTTTTTTTTTTTTTTTTTTTTGTGT
>NW_006159617.1:3614669-3629831 GCF_000334495.1 Tupaia belangeri chinensis | reverse complement strand
ACCAGAGGGCATGCGAGCTTGCTGGAGAGTGACAGAGAGAGGGAGAGAGAGAAAAAGGCAGAGAGAAAGAGAGTGAGGGGAAGGAGGGAATGACAAAGCACCCCAATGGGAATTGTCACATTGAAATCCTTGCTCTTCCATCTCTTCCTCCTTTTGTGATTTTGGAAACACACACACACACACACACACACACACACACACACACACAGCATGTTTCTCAAGTTGTCATGCCTGGAACTCAAAAAGCACAATTGGTCATGTGGGATCCTTCAGCTTTCTACAGACGACCCTCGCCAAATTCCCCACGGCCTTCCCTGCTGATGCCTGCTTTGTTCCAAACCCATTTTGCGCACCCTCATTGTAGCCAATTTAGGAGAATCTAAACATTATATCTTTCCCATGATACAGCCTTTACATGCGGTGAAGAAAATGATGGTACATGTTTGTGCCAAGTGTACACCACAATCATTCCACCACACCAGAAGATCCTGAGAATTGGAGGTGGGAGATGTGTGCTCCAAAAAGCACTTTGGAAATTACAATCCAAACCACATTTAGGAAACTTTCAAAAACCATATACTGCTTCCCTAATAAAATCTATAGTAGAGCAAAATCATTCACTCGTTCAACAGTTATTTATCACATACGTACCATGCAGCAGGATAATTCTAGCTACAGGGCAAAGCTCTGCTGGTGTGGGAAGAGGATGTAGTTAGGTTAAGGTAGTGCCAAGACAAAGTGCCCAAATTAAAATAAGTAGAAAATTGCAGTTGCACATTAAGTCTCAACTCTGAATGTTTATTTTTTTGTGGAGAGGTTTTCGATATAGGGCACGTGCGCTCACCAGACAGACAGAGAGAGACATAGAGACAGAAAGTGAGAAATCACCCCCCAGGAGGGATGGTCACACTGCAATCCCTTCTCCTCCATTCTCCTCTCGGGATCTTGGGCACATACGCACACACGCCCGGCATGAGTTTTAAGCCACCGGGTCCAGGACGCGAACTGCGGTCGACTACATGGGAGTCCAACGACAGCCATTATGCTAACTGCTGGTTCCCACAACTCTGAATGTTCTTCAACAGTCTCTACAGCATACTCTCTCCCAAACCATTATGAAGAGTTGAAGGGTGAATTCAAAGGAAATTCTCATGCACTAACTCCTAGAACCTGTGGATGTTACCTTATGAGGATAAAGGGTCTTTGAAGTTGCAGTTAAGGATCTTGAGATGAAATCATCCTGGTTTATCTGAGAAAAAGCTACATCCAATGATACATCCTTATAAAAGACACACCAATGAGGGACACCGGGAGAAGAGGAGGAAGTTGTGTGAAGATACGACTTGAAAGATTGTACCCACAAGTCAAGAAACATCCTGGAGCCCAAAGAACCTGAGAGAGGTGAAGACGCACTCTCTCCAGAGTCATCAGAGGGAGCACCACAGTCCTGGAGACACATCTTCACCTCAGACTCTGACCTCCGAATGTGTAAAAGATTATATTCCTGTTATTTATTTATTTTGACAGAGATTTTTTACTTACAGGGCATGTGCACTCACTGGAGAGACAGCAAGAAATCTCACACACACACACACACACACCCGGGGGAATGGTCATGCCACAATACCTTCTTCTCCATTCTCCTCTTGGGATTTTGGACATGCACACGACACATCTTCACCTCAGACTCTGACCTCCGAATGTGTAAAAGATTATATTCCTGTTATTTATTTATTTTGACAGAGATTTTTTACTTACAGGGCATGTGCACTCACTGGAGAGACAGCAAGAAATCTCACACACACACACACACACACCCGGGGGAATGGTCATGCCACAATACCTTCTTCTCCATTCTCCTCTTGGGATTTTGGACATGCACACACATGCACCCCGTGTGAATTTCAAGCCACTGAATCCTGGACTAGAACCTTGGTCAACTACATGGAAGTCCAGTGCCTTACCCAATACATCACCTGCTGGCCTCAACTTTCTGTTGTTTAATCTACCCAAGTTTGTGAAAATTTGTTATGGGAAATCACAGTAAACTAATAAAGCTTTTTTACTCTAACTTGTAGTCAGGTTTCCATGCCCTATGGCAATAGAGGATGTGGATATTTTGTACATAATAAAATTTTAATGGCCTCCTGCCTAATTTCTTTATACAGTTTAAGAACTAGTTTTGTAGTGGAAGAGAGGGAGGTGGTAACCCAGAATGATTCAAAATATATAGCCTCTCACACAATATTTGTAACCTTACCCTAGAAAAAAAAAAGATACAATATATTTTTTCTTTTCTTGCCTTCCATGAACTATATAAAACAAAAAAGAAATAACGGCAAAAAGAATTCTGATATTTTTGAAACCTAATATGCTCAGTTTTCAAGGGAATTGTTATCCAAATTATTTCAGAAATTACTTTAATTACATTTTACACAGGATGTACATTGATTAGACACATTAGTTTTTTCAATTCTAAAATATCTCCCATTAATCTCTTCTCATCAGCTCCTGCTAAAATAAGTAACTCATAAGTAAATTTTCATTTGGTAAGAGTGGATTTGAAAATCCAATATTTATTCTAAAGTCTTTCAGAGTTCTAATGTTGTTTCACAGTAAGCATAAGATAAACATGAACCAATACTCAATGCTAAATGTAAAGATTTTTTTACATTCAAACAAAATAGAATTTTAAGTTAGAACTAAGCATTGAGGGACCAGTAGATGGCATAATGTTTACGTCTCTGGACTCCCATATAGTCAATCATAGTTCAAGTCCTGGCCCCAGTGACTTAAAATCCATGCCAGGTGCATGTGCATGTGTTCCCAAGATCCTGAGATCCTGAGAGGAGAACGGAGGAGAAGATTGTGGTGTGGTCATCCCTGTTGGAGTGTGTGTGTGTGTGTGTGTGTGTGTGTGTGTGTGGTGGGGGGTGATCTGTCACTTTTTGTGTCTCTATCTCTCCAGTGAGTATACATGTTCTATAGCACAAATCACTCTTTAAAAAAAAAAAGAAGAAAAAGAAAAAGAAGTAAAAGAACTAAGCATTGAAGGTAGTAACCTTTGTATAAAAATTAAAACACAGAAAGCAAGAAAAAGTTATCAGTTATTTTTCTGAACATTAGGCCTTCGCCAACCTAAACCTAGTTAAAGCTGTAATTAAGCATAAAACAAAAAGATGGATGACGAATGAAGGAAGGGGGAATAAATAAATCTCTGAGTGAGAATTTCCTGACAAATGTGCCGGGCCGGTTAATTTTCACGTCCAGAGCTGAGCAACATCTGCATTGCTTGCATTTCCTTTCATTACCGGGACACCAATCACTTGCTCATTTATCATTCCTGTACATACAGTATTATTGAAATGTGATGACTCATCGCTTCCCATTGATCAAGTAACATCCGGAATTGCCTTCCCAATGCTTTACATAGTGAGGTGACTAAATAACTAAAACCCTGTGAGGCTTCTCTTTAATAATATTCACATTCAGGGAAAGATTTGGAAAACCTGATTTCTTATCATGTCTCCCATTAGCATGGAGACCAGGCTTTCTGCTGGTTCCATGGGCCTTCATGCCAGTCTCCACGCCTGCTTATTCCACATGCTTTCATGTGTAAATGGACACAAATTGCTATCAATTGAGAACATTTGGGAGGCGTTTTCCTTGCCTTCCCTTAAGTAAAGATATAAAAAGAACAAGAAAGAAATTGATGTGACTAGTATGTAAGAAGACTCTTCAGTGTGTCCTATGGGTAGTTAGTCCCTGAGAATACATGATTTAATGAGTGAATAGATCAGACTTTGTAAATCAGAAGTCAGAATGCCATCCTTCCAGAGAGTGGCTACTTGTGTGTGTGTGTGTGTGTGTGTGTGTGTGTGTGCATGTGTGTTCTGTATATGTGAGACAAATGGAAAGAAATATTGTCTATACCTGAATCATTTTTGCAACCCTCTCAGAGCTTAGCAATGCATTAATTGCAGATGTTTAGAAACTGTGTATTGATTGCAAATGGACACAAATGTCTTCATAGTCCAGGCTGCAGTCTCAATTAGAAATGCCGGCAAACAGAGGATTTAGTCACCCGAATATGCTAGCCTACTGAAAGTCTGTAGGACCACTGTGGCATGATAATCACACATCAAATCAAGTTACAAATGAATTTCTGAAGGAGGTTTCTAATATTTCTTCTATGCGTAAGTACAACTTGAGGCAAAAGCTGAATTCAACAAGAGAAGATTGGCAGCTGTGAAAGGTCATGAACTTTTCTATGTTGAATCTGAAAATGTTCTTTGATACGTTTGATTCTCCCCATCTCTTCTCCATTCCTCCTTCCTTCTCTGGCAAGAAGATAATGGAAAATTAACTTTTAGAGAGCATCTAACATGTGCTAAGTAAACTCTTAGCTAGGTGCTTAGCATCACTCAACTCAACTGTGATAACAACACAGTTTTTGGAGAAACCTGAGCTCAGCATAGATGCCAGCCCACTGTTCAGTGATGTAAACTGATGTACAGAAAGATAACCAACGCCCAGGCCAGCAGCTCGTGCGGTGGGTATGGTGCTGGATTTCACATGGCCGACTCCACAGTTTGAGTTCTGGACCTGGTGGCCTGATACACACACTGGGCACATATATGTGAATAGAGGAGAGGAAGAGAAGGGATTGTGCTGTGGCCATTCCATCTGGAGGGTGAATGGAGGCAAAGGGATGGTGCTGTGGCCATTCCACCTGGGGATGATGTCTCACTTTCTCTTTCTCTCTCTGGTGAGTGCACACACTCTCTGGCAAAAAATAAAAAGATAGCCAACACTCTTTGCTCATGATCTTTTTCCTATACTGTGATACCACCAGGAAAGGAGCTTGAGAAGATTAAGTGGTCAATGTGAAACATTAGCACTGAGTCGACAGGTAAGCAGATTACATGGGATAGATTGTTTTTGTTTTTGTTTTACAAATTTGTTTTCCTTTTTATGATCCCAGAGGGTACATGCATTCACCAGAGAGAGAGAGGAAGAGACAGAGAAAGAGAGGGAAAAGTATCTCCCAACAGGGCCTGATCATGCTGTAGATCCCTTTCCTCCAACTCTTCATTCCTTAGGAACCTGCATATGCAAATGTGCCTGAAGTCTTCTTCAAGTCTTCAAGGCTGGAATTCAAACTTGGTCTGCCACGTGGGATGTGGCCTCCTCTGTACAACTACAACACTGTGCTACAAGGCTAGTCCAATATTTTTTTTAAAAAATTAGCAAATGTTAGAAAATATTTTATCAATCACTGAGCATGATCCTAAGAATAGCAGACTGGGGTGAAGATATTCAGAGAATGTTACAAACACTGATGGGGACCAAGATCATAGTCCTTAGTCCTGTCTTGGCCACAGACAAGATCAAGTCAATTAAGCAAGAAAGGAAAGTAGGAAATGATCTAGAAATTAGGAAAGACTTAGACAAAAAATAATTCGGTCACCAAGTTGAGAGCTACTATTGCTAATAACCTTGTAAGAAATAATTGTTCTGATCAGCTTTTGAACCAAGGAAAGACTTTTAGCCCAATACATCCCAGTGTGGCCTTGCTTGCATGTTGCTATTTTATTCTTAAAAGTCTAAGACAATTTGAAATAAACCTAAATCTTAATTCTAGAGCCTGAGCCTCTCAGAACATAAGAAGGTGTCGTACACTTTACAGATATATGTAAGTTGCCCTCCTGTAGCTTTTGAAAACTGCTGTTATAACTAAGGAGGCCAGTAGATCCAAGCTTTGGTTTCCCTTCTTTGAATTCTACTCATGTACCCTTGTAGTCTGTGTATTTAGAAAGAAAATTTTAACAAGAATATGAGGAGTCTTCAACAAGCTTATGTAAAATATGTATTATGAAAAAACTATATATGTGTCTCAAAACTTTTTTGCACCAAAATAAGTTCATGCTGTAATCCCATTTTTCCACCTTTTTTATTTTTAGAGATTTTTACCATAAGGTCTTGCACTAATGGAGAGAGAGAGACAGACAGACAGAGCCAGTAAGAGAGAAAATGAGAAATCACTCCCAGGGTCAGGAACACCCCAACCCTTTCTTTTTCATTCCTCTCCTGGGATCTTGGGCAGGCAAGCATATGCACCCAGTATGATTTTTCAAGCCAACGGGTCTGGTACTCAAACCAGAGTCACCATGTGGGAGTCTAGTGATATAACCAATATACAATCTGCTGATCCCTTTCTCCAATTTTTTTGATGTCTGTTTGTGTGTTTACCCAAGGACTTGTAAGAAATATTTTAATTGGAGCTAGCAGGTAACAGAGGAGGTTGCTCTCTAGCCTTTGAAAACCAGTACCTGATTCCTACAATCCCAGAGAAAGAAGCGGCAACAGAGAGACTCTGCAACCCCAGAGATAGAAGAGGAAGAAGGACCACAGGGAACCTCTGCAATTCCAAAGATAAAAGGACCAACAGTCAGGCTTTGAGCTCATTGGAAAGGATGCCCACTCAGCCTGTTATGGCAGAGGAGGTTCTCTTTGTCACACACCATGCAAAGTTGTCTACCTCTTTACATTCTACCTGTCAGTGCAATTTCCATCCATCTGCAGTTAGGTTTGGGTATACAAGAACCAAACATCTGAAAATAGGAGACATTGGAGGAATTCTTTCCCCAAAACTCCATTAGTCGTAAAAGGGGAGAAACACTCCTCTGAATACCTAAACCCTGAACTTCTACTTCAGATTCCAAACTCCCACCCATAGTAGAGGAAGAAATTGGCACAGATCTTACATACATCTTAAAGAAATACAGGAGCACACACCTCCAGAACTCCAAAGAAGCAGGAAAAAGTGTGTATGCCACCAGATGATTAAAAATCAAAGCAGAGCCCCCCAAAATAGCAAAAAAGTCAGGAAATACCTCCCCCTCAAAGGATCATAACTCCTCACCAATAATTGATAAAACACAAGAATCACAGGAATATGTTTAAAAAGAGTCCAGAATATTAACTGTATCAACGCTTAAAAAATGCAAGAGAAAATAAAGAACCAGCTGTAAGAGATGAGAAAATATTTCCATGACATGAAAGAGGAACTTCATAAGAAGATAGACATATTGAAAATAATTAAACAGAACTTCAGAAATAAGAACTATGCTACAGGAAGTCAGAACTTCCCTTGAAAGTATCAACAGCAGATTAGACCATGCAGAAAAATCGCTGACCTTGAAGACAAAACCTCTGATTTAGTCTAAGCAACTGAAAAGAATAGAGGAATAACCATTTAAAATGAGGACAATATATGGGAAATTCTCTCGACACCATTCAATGGCCAAATATTTGCATAATAGATATTCCAGAATGTGAAGAAACAGGGAAAACCATAGGAAAACATCATTCTTAATATATTAACTGAAAATGTGCCAAATTTAGAGAAAGATACAGACTTCCAAATCCAGGAGATACAAAGGACACTAAATAGATATAACATAAGAAGACCCTCTCCAAAGAATACCATAGCTAAATTGGTAAAAAAAAAAAAATCAAAGACAAAATTCTAAAAATGGCAAGAGAGAAATGCCAATTCACTTACAAAGATTACACTACTAGACTATCACAGGATCTCACAGCTGAAACAACGCAGGCAAGGAAAGAATGGGGAGATATATTTAAAACTATGAACAAAAAGTAATTTCAGCCATGAGTACTATACCCAGCAAGATAATCCTTAAAATGTGAAGGAGAAATAAAATCATTCTCAGATAAACAAATGCTAAAATAATTCACTAAATCAAAACCAGTTCTTCATGAAATACTTAAGGGGTTACTATACCAGGAAAGTTAAAGAGAGACAAAAAGAAATAAGAGAACACAAAACAATTAAGTATAAATAAAAAAGGATAAGTCCACATACATTGATAATAGCATTGAGTAATGGGACTAAATGTAGATTTAACAATTTTACATGCAAGCAGGTGTAAATACAAATCTACCAATTATTTATTAGGCAGTTGTCTCCATAGGTTTCAGTTTATATATTTATTATAACCATTAGTCATTGTATCAAACTAGGGAATAGAGGAGAAATCCAAAATTTACTGCTGAGTCTTTCTTTGAAATTAATTTATAAAAAAAAAAAGAAAAAAGAAAGGGTAAAACCAAACACTTTGTAAGACATATAAATCACCAAATGACTGGCTTTACCATGTCTTCACTTACAAACCTCTCTTTATAATTTTTGTTTTATCTTTGCTTTTTCAATGACTTTGTCATGCACAGTGCAGTACTATGGTCTTATAAGAACTCGCGGTGTGAGAGTAAAGATATTCTTTTTCCATCTTTTCCTAATGAGATACTATTATGTTCAATTTTACCTATCTCTAACTGGACCAATAATTAATACCCACAGATCTTTTCAGATTATAAACTTTTATCTTGCATAGTCCTCTACCTGGAAATTACAAATTACTCTTTCACTGGCTCTGTTTATTTATAGGATTGTTTATTGCCTGATTTTTAATAAATATGTTTTTCCTTAGAACTGTACCTCATGGGCCAGGAGATCGAATAGCATTTATGTAGCTGGACTCCACATGGCCAACTGTGGTTTGAGTCTTGGACCCAGTGGCTTCAAAAATCATGTTGGGTGCATGTATGCCCAAGATTCTGGGAGGAGAATGGATTAGAAGGGATTGTAGTGTAGCCATATCCCTTGGGGGGGGATGATTTTTTGCTTTTGGTCTCTCTCTCACTGTTTCTGTCTCTTTCCCCTGTGAGTGTACATGCCCTAAGGCAAAAACCTCTTGATTAAAACAAACAAACAAACAAACAAAAAAAAACAACTATGCCTCACAGTAAAGAATACCTTAGACAATTCAGTATATACTTGTGAAGTAACCATTGGAGTGGGTTTCGAATGTTTACAACATACTGTTAAAGGTTGAAGGTGATGAATATGTTTATATCCTCGATTTGTTTATTACACACCATATACATGTTTTTAAAGACCATTCTGTATCTGCCAAAGATGTGTAATGATTATATGTAAATCACAAATTACAATAAATATTTAAAGAGAAAAGAAAAGAGAACCCAAAATATTCCTTTGCTCCTCTCACTATGTGAAGATCAGGTAGGATATGGTAAGGTAAGGATATGGCCACTTTTTTTTTTTTTTTTTTTTGGTTTTTTTTTTAGGGCACATGTGCTTGCCAGACAGACAGAGAGAGACAGAGAGACAGAAAGCGAGAAATCACCCCCCAGGGAGGATGACCACGCCACAATCCCTTCTCCTCCATTCTCCTCTCGGGATCTTGGGCACGCACGCACACGCGCCTGGCGTAAGTTTTAAGCCTCCGGGTCCGGGACGCGAACCGCGGTCTACTATGTGGGAGTCCAGCCACATAGCCATTACGCTAACTGCTGGTCCCAGGATATGACCACCTTTGAAGCAGGAAGTAGTGTCTCAGTAGACACCAAATTTGCCATCACTTTAACCTTGGATCTCCCATTCTCCAGAAATAAATTTTTTGGTATAAAACCTACCCAGTCTATGGTGTCTTTGTTATAGCAGCCCAAATGAACTAAGACAAATTAACAACTAATATAATTATGAAACTATACCTGCTATGAAAAAATGAAGGATGTTACCACAAGAGTGACATTTAAGATTTTCAACATTCAGGACAGCAGCTGGCATGGAGGTTAAGGTACTGGATCCAACATACCCAACTCCATGATTTGAGTCTCAGACCTGGCAGCTTGAAAATCATGCTGGGTTGTGTACACGTGTGCCTAAAATCCCATGAGGACAATTGAAAAAAAGAGATTGTGGCATGGCCATCCCTCCCGGGGTTGATTTCTTCCTCCACCACTGTCTCTCCCTCCAACAAGCACGCAATAAATAAATAAATAAATAATCAAAACAAAAAGATTTTCAGCATTTGGTATATTTTCTGAGACACCTCGTGTTTCTCTCATACACTCTAGGAAAAGCTCTTAAAAAATAAGTTAGATGGGCCAGCAGGTGGCATGGTCATGAAGATGCTAGACTTCCATGTGGCTGACCGTGGTTCAAGTCCCAGGGACCTGGTAGCTTGCCTTCTCACCCTCTCTCTAGTCAAATTGAAAAATAACAACAAATAAATAAAACTAAATGAATTAATTCTTTAAAAAAATAAGACAAGGAACCAGCAAATGGTGTAATGGTTATGTCACTGGATTTCCAGTCTACCGCAGTTTGAGTCCCAGACCTGGTGGCTTAAAACTCATGCTAGGTGTGTGTGTGTGTGTATGTGTGCCCAAAATTCTGAGAGGAGAATGGAGGAGAAGAGATTGCAGGGTGTCTATCTTCCCTGGAGGGTGATTTCTCGCTTTCTGTCTCTCTGTCTGTCCAGTGAGCACATGAGCCCTACAGCAAAAATCTCTCTCTAAAAATAAATAAGTAAAATAAGAAATAAGCATACAATGAATACAACACTAGAGTTATTTCAAGACATCTTTGTTCTATAACTTATAATATATTTATTATAACCATATTAAAATACTCTCTTACTTCAGTAAAAGAAATTACTTGAGTAAAAAATATATTATGTAGGTTTGTGAGTGAGTGGGTGAGTGAGTATGTGTGTGTACGTGTTACGATATAAAGGAAAATATGACCAAAGAGTAACCATTCTTGATTCTAGGGGACAAGTGTCTGCTTGTTCATTTTACTGTTTCTCTATTTTTGTGTTTAAACTTTTCATCAGAATGGGACCAGCAGTTGGTGTAATGGCTATGTCACTGGACCACCATGTAGTCAACAACAGTTCGAGTTCCAGACCTGGTGGCTTAAAATCATGCTAAGTGTGTGTGCATGCGTGCCCAAGATCTCAAGAAGAGAATGGAGGAGAAAGGACTGCAGCATGGCCATCCCCCCTGGGGGGGTGATTTCTTGCTTTCTGTCTCTTTATCTCTCTCTATCTTTCTGACAAGCACATGTAACCTATAGCAAAAAACTCTCGAAAAAAAAATTCATCAGCAAATATGACCTATATGTATTTGACATATGAGGTCAATGACTCCTTTTCTAGAAGAGTTTCTCATGACTTCAATGGGAGCTACATGTGAAATGTTTGTCACATTCATTTATGCAGTGGGCTTTGCAATTACACAGGTGTCTATCAAGTCTCCCTATTAGAAAAAAAAAAAAAGCACTTAATGATCCTTATCTAATTGTGTCCAGACCAGACAATGTAAAAGCCCATCCTTATCCAAGTCGAACTCCTAGTTTCCATGGTACTGTTTCAGAAGCTATCAATCCAATGTTGATACAAGGCTCTGATAAATTGATAAAGAAAATCCAACACCTCTGGCCTGATAAATATTGAAGGAGTACTGATGGAAGCACAGGAAGATTTTCTACAAAATCTTTTGAATACAAATTCTCCAACATTAAAGAAGTATGAGATAGAAAAAATAAAAGCCCTAACACCTCATTAAGATACAAATGTAAGACCGGGCTACAGGAAGATCCAGGTGATAATGATATCCTAAATAGCATAAGCTGCCTTGTTCTGCACTGCCCTCTATTTCTATCTAACTTGGAAGATGAAAATTTGCATATTTGCGAGAAGAAGTTTTTTAAAATCTTGGTGAGGGAAAATGACATTTGGAATTTGTCAGTATATTCATTCAACACAAACTCCATAGCTAATGCTTCTAAACATGTATTATAGAAGAACTTGCTATTATGAGTATCTTAAGAATTTATGCAAGTGAAATGGCTTAGAGAGACAGGGGTCATAAGGAAACTTGTAGAAGTATTTAAAACATCCCCCCACACCAATACTGGAATCTGCAACTGCCACTCCAACCAGAAAAAGAAATAGGGCCATAACCCTGGCTCATGAGCTCATAAAACACCATATACCGCAGAACACAGATAGCCCAGTGTAGATGGAATATAGCTCTCAGAAACAAAGAAACCTATGAGGGCATTCTCCAGGCACTGCTTCTGGTGCTTCTGGCCCCCACTGACCACAGTGTCTACAGTAGCTTCACTGACTCTCTCCTGTTCCCCATGGACACACCCCAGACACTGCAGACTGGCACTGCAAATCTCACCACCTTGGGCAACTCCTCTCTCTCCTTCCCTCTACTACTGAAGCCAACTGACTCACTTAGTGATATCCACACTCAACAAAACTCTACTCTACCTACAAAAACACAGTCACACAGTCTAGAATACTGAAGCACTCAGTGTCTGTGACTGCTTCAGTAATTAGAGTTAACTAATCTACTAACTAATCAACACTATAGAACATGTCCTAACTAATCAACTAACAAATCAACACTATAATCCTAAGTAATCAACGTTGTAGAACACTTCCTGGAGCGGGGGCTGGGGGAGACTTCACCTAAAGAAGTAACTCTCTAAAAATTAAAGAGGAAACTATCTTATGAGATGCATAGATATGAACATGGAAACACAAGAAATATGAAAAAGAAAGGTGATGTGGCACCCTCAAAGGGTTGCAATAATTCTCAGTAATAGATCCAAAAGAAAAGTAAATTTTTGAAATGCTTGAAAAAGGAATTTTTAAAAAATGGTCCTAAGAAAACTCAGTCATACAAGAAAATAAAGACAGACAATTCAACAAAATCAGATTAAAAAAAAAAAGATTCAGGTCCAGAAACTCAATAGAAATCATTAAAAAAAAAAAAAAAAAAAAAATTTTTAAAAAAAAAAACTAAAAAAAAAAAAAAAAAACAATTCAACAAAATAAGAATAAAAAAAAAAAAATTCAGGTCCAGAAACTCAAAAGAAATCATTAAAAAAAAAAAAAAAAAGAAATTCTTAAACTAAAGAACTCAATAAATAAAATTAAAAATACATTAGAGAACTTTAGTAGAAAATTAGATGAAGCAGAAAAATCTTAGACTTTGAACATGAGTCTTTCAAGTCTGAGAAAGAAAAAAAAAGGGAAAAAGAACAAAAGAGAATGACAACAGCCTATAGGAATATGAGATATCATCCAGCAAGTAAACGTTCACATTATGGGAGTTCTAGAAAAAGAAGAAACAAAGACAGAAACAAAAAGTTTATCTAATAAAATAATTGGGCCCGGCTTCAGTGGCATAAGCAGTAAAATAATGAACTGCAGTGTTGGATGCCACATGGCCTACTGCAGGTTTTGAGTCCTTGAAATAAGCCATATATATGCAGACAGGGACTCATATTCTGAAGAGGGGCTTGGTAAGAGGATCGTGATGTGATGAAACACTGTCAAGGGTGACTCACTCTCTCTCTCTCATGCACATATCTCATGCACCAGATGATTTCACTGCTAATTTCTACAAAATCTTTAAAGAAGAACTAGCAGTAATTTTCCTTAAACTATTCCCAAAATAATTTAAGCAGAAGGAACTTTCCCAAACTCAAGCTATTAGGCTTGCATTTCTGTGACACCAAAATCAGATAAAAACACAGCAGTAACAACAAAAAAACCCTTTAAACCAATATCTCTAAGGAGCATAGATGCAAACTTTCTCAACAAAATATTAGCACACCAATTCCAGTAACACATTTAAAAAATTATATACTATGATCATGTGGGACTTATTCCTGGGGTGCAAGGATGATTCAACATACACAAATCAATGAGATAAGTCACATCAACAGAATACAGAACCAAATCATATGACCATCTCAATAGACATAGAGATAGTGTTTGATAAAATTGAATATATTACAGTAAGTAATCAACACTATAACACAAAGTAGTTATCACTTCTTAGTAATAATTCTCAACAAATACAGAAAGAGCATACCTCAAAAAATTAAAAAATGCCATTTACATCAAACTCATAGTTAATCATAACAGGGAAATGAATAGGAAAAAGTTAAAATCCTTTTCTCTAAGAACTGGCACAAAATAAAGATGACTATTTTCACTACTCTTAATCAAAATTGTTTTGGAGATACCGGTCATAGCAATTACTCAAGAGACAAAAATAAAGAGCATCCAAAAGGGCAAAAAGGAGTTCAAATTATTTCTTTCTGCAATTGACATTCTCATACATAAAAAATAAAACTCTAAAGACTTTACAAAAAATCTCTTAGAATCTCTTAGAATCAGACTGAAATATGAGATTAGAAACCATGACAATAATAGAAAAAAATAGGTTAATTAGACACTTCAGAATATTGGTCTACGCAAAGAGTTTTTGAATAAAACCTCAAAAGCACAGGTTACAAAAGCAAGATAGACAAATAGGATTATACTGAACTGAAAAGACTCAGCATAGCAAAAAAAAAAAAAAAAAAAATCAACAGAGTAAATAGGCAACCTACAGAATGGAAGATAATAATTTTGAGCTCATTTGTCAAGGATTAATATCCAAAATATGCAAGCAATGCAAATAACCCAATGGCAAGAAATTAAATAGTCTGATTTAAAAATGAGTAAATGACTTGAATAGACATTTCTCAAAAGGACACATATAAATGGCAAACAAGCATGTGAAAAAATGTTCAACATCACAAGTCACCAGGTAAATAAAAATCAAAACTACGATGGGTTATGATCCTACCTAAGTTAGAATAGCTCTTATAAGAAAAAAAGAGAGAGAGAATAACAAATCCTGATAACGACATGGAGTAAGGGAAATTCTTTTTCATAGGTACTGGGAATGTAAATTAATACAGTCATTATGGAAAACTGTATAGGTGTTACTCAAAAATCTAAAAAGTGTGCTATCATATGATCCAGCAATTCCACTACTAGGCATATATCTGAAAGAAAAAATTCAATATATCATAGTGATATCTGTACTCCTATAGGTTTATTGCAGCTTTATGCACACTATCTAAGATATGGAACCAACCTAGTCCATCAAAAGACAAATATATACAGAAAATGTGGGGCATATACAATTTGGCCTTTAAGAAGAATCAAATCCTGTAATTTGCGGTAACATGAGCAAGTCTGAATATTATATTGAAGGACAGAAGCTAACACAGAATTAGAAATGCAGCATGTTCCCGGTCACTTGGGAAAAATAAAAGAGCTGACCTCATAGAAGTAGAAAGTGGAATAGTGATTGGCAGAGGTTAGAAAGTGGGAGTAGGGAAGTTGAATAGAAAAATGTTGTTTAACGAATACAAAATCATGCGTAGATAGATAATAGGTCTTATGCTCTACC
>NW_006159617.1:3608000-3614638 GCF_000334495.1 Tupaia belangeri chinensis | reverse complement strand
CCTACACGATAATGACAGTTGACAATATTTTCTCATATATCTCAGTTTAGCTAAAAGAGAACTTTGACAAAGAAATGACAAATATTGGATCATCAGAAAAGTCATGATGTATTTTTTTGTTTTTCTATGCAAAAATGCATCCTGATTTTTCTGAAAACCCAATATTTAAGATGATAGATATGCTAATCACCCTTGATCATTATCCATTGTATTCTTATACTGAAAAAAAGCACACTATACCCCATAAGTATGTACAATTATTATTCTTTTAGAAGTTTTTGCCATAGGGCTCATATGCTCATCAGAGAAACAGAGAGAAAGAGAGAAATCACCCCTGCAGGAGGGATGGCCATGCCACAATACCTTCTCTTCCATACTCCTCTTGGGATTTGGAGCACACATTCTTACAGGCTCGGTGTGATTTTTTAAGCTGCCAGGTCCGGGACTTGAACTGTAGTAGACTATGTAGGAGTCCAATGATGTAACCATCGTGCCATCTGCTGGTCCCATACAATTATTTTTTAAAAAACAGAAATTGTATCTAAATCATGGGGTTATAACTTAATTAGCAATAACCCTTAAAAATGTACAATTATCTTAAAGATATAAGTTCATTTTAATTATCTCTTTTTTAAAAAAAAAACTTGTCTGGCAATTTCAAGTAAATTACAGGAGTCTTCTATTTCTTAATCTTTATCCAGTATTCTTTTTTCTCATTGCACATAATTAAGGACTCTCTTTCTCTCATGTCCTTAGCTCACAGATTATTTACAAGCAATTAAAATAAATAACAGAAAAGACAGATAATACATTTTTCTGTCTTTGATAAATTATAGAAAGCGAGGAAGCAGGTGATTTTTGTTTGTTTGTAGTTTCATTTTCTCCCAGATAGTCCATAACCCACTAACAACCAACTCCCTCCTCTCCCACTAATGAATCCTATTTTTCTGAGTACTAAAAAGAAAGATAAGCCTTGATGACTCAGCTTCTCTGAGCACTGGAACATGGTGACCCAGTGATGATCCACCTCTGCAAAACTGGAAGATGAAAGTATTCTTGGCATTTCTCTGCATTTGCATGAGCCTGTCATTGGCATCTATTTCTCAGAGTGTCTTTCTTACTGATCACTAGAAAAGGAAGCTCATGTGAAATTTAATCTCATTCTACAGGAAATAAGCTTGAGATCCTTAAGGTAGCCTTGATTTGCAAAATAAATAAACAAATAAAAAAATAAATAAATCTCCCAAGCCATTATCCTTGGGTCAGAGTCACTAATAATAAAGGCATCATTTAATGAAGTAAATATTCTCACAGAAAGCAAACATGAAACATAGGTAATGATGTTAGTCACTGTTCCTGTATTGTCTTTCTTAGAAATTATTTGTCTTTCCCACTATACACGATGGCAGGCGATAAAGCTGCAAAGCAGGATGCTAAGGAGAAGAAATCTGAAGCCAAGAAGGCTGATGCCGGTAGCAAGGTTAAAAAGGGTGATCCCAAGGCTAAAAAGCCCAAGAAGGGGAAGCCCCATTGCAGCCGAAACCCTGTCCTAGTTCGGGGCATCAGCAGATACTCCCTGTCCGCCATGTATTCCAGGAAGGCCATGGACAAGAGGAAATACTCGGCCACTAAATCAGGATCGAAAAGAAAAAGAAGGAGAAGGTTCTTGCGACTGTCACAAAACCGGTTGGTGGAGACAAGAATGGTGGTACCCGGGTGGTTAAACTGTGCAAAATGCCTAGGTATTACCCTACTGAAGATTGTGCCTTGAAAGCTGTTGAGCCACGGCAAAAAAACCTTCAGTCAGCATGTGAGAAAGCTGCAAGCTAGCATCACTCCTGGGACCATTCTGATCATCCTCACTGGACGCCATAGAGGCAAGAGAGTGTTTTTCCTGAAGCAGTTGAGTAGTGGCTTGCTACTTGTAACTGGACTGCTGGTTCTCAATCAAGTTCCACTGCGTAGAACACACCAGAAATTTGTCATTGCCACCTCCATGAAAATTGATATTAGCAAAGTGAAAATTCCAAAGCGCCTTACTGATGCTTACTTCAAGAAAAACTGTGGAAGCCCAGACACCAGGAAGGTGAGATCTTCGACACAGAGAAGGAGAAATACGAGATTTCAGAGCAGCGCAAGATTGATTAGAAAGCTGTGGATTCGCAAATTTTGCCAAAAATCAAAGCTGTTCCTCAACTCCAGGGCTACCTGCGATCCGTGTTTGCCCTTACAAATGGAGTCTATCCTCACAAATTGGTGTTCTAGATTTTTTTGCCAAGAACCAAATTAAATAACTGATCATATAAAAAAAAAAAAAGAAATTATGTTGAAAATGGTAACTTCCACTTTAATATGGGAGCCATGAGGAATGATCATGCTTCAGCTTATCCAGAAAGAAAAAGAATTGCACATCAAACATACACACAGTGTCTTAAAAATAGTAAAATAAGAAACATATTTTTCATCTGAATAAAAAAGAAGAAAAAGAAACGAGCAAGTAATTGTTGCCTCCTATTAAAGGGTTAAACATTTCTGATTTGCTTTGGGTCATGCATCACATTTTGAGTGCCTAAGCTAAAAGACACACTTCATTGAACCCCATCTAGCAAGCTTCATGCTTATGAAGGTGTTCCTCTTGATTGCTTCTCATCTGGGCTACAAAACGATTGGGTTGGAGACTGACATTGATTAAGTGCAAGAGAACCATGTTTTACTGTGACAGCTGCTAGGCCTCTGTCAACAAATCAATGTGGTTTTTTTTTTTCTTCTTCTTCTCGTCTTAACTCTCCCGTTAGCATCCTGCTGTTGCTAGAAATGAAAAACATCTCTATAACTGTCTGCTGATTGACCACTTTCTGATTTGCCAATCACATAAAATGTTTTTATGACGGAAAAGAGTAACCCTTCATTCTAAGCAGCTTTTTGTGCACAAATAATGCAATTTGCTGAATTCTCTCTGAAGTGTGGCTGCTGCGCCTATAATTTAAAATCATAATAAAGAATAAGATGTATTTTTCAGAAAAATGTCACTTCACCTCCCAGATTTGATCAGGAAGCAGATGCACCCTGTCCATCCAGTGAATTTGAGGAATGTTTTAGCAGTGGTCTCACTGTTACTTCAGCTTTCCAGATAAGGTAGTTACTTTTAGTTATTTATACTCTTGAATACCTTTAGTTATTTATAATAGAGTGAGGTTGTTAAAAGTTGGCCTTCTTTAGGATCAGGTATATAGCAGAAACATGGCTAGAAAATAGCAAATATAGAAATCTCCAAAGCAACATTGGGTCAAAATAGAACTTTCACAAACATTGTTTAAAACAGCAGACTAGACCTACATTCTATTTCCAACTGTGTTGCTTGGGATTAAGCCCCAAACTTGCTTGAGTGGAACAAGCATTTAGGGCAAACCTATATGGAATAAGCAAATTACTGCCTAGAGACAATATAGAGCATTCTGGAACTTTTTAAGAAAAAGTGTATTTTCATAGCTTTTTCCATGATTTTTATTTTATAACCAAATAAAGCATCATAAAACAAAATGACTATTGTGTCAAGCTTAGACATGTTTTGCCTAGTCCATTTCTTTTTGTGCTTTTGGCAATAAACTCAAAAGTAACAAAGAATTTCACTGAAAACTTGTTTCATCTGCAATAGCTCAAATAGCAATAGGGTTTGAGCACTGGAAAGCATTCCCTGATGTCACAAGTTGAAGGTAGCCATGACCTGCCCTTAACTTTCTGCCATCTTGATAAGCAAGCCATTGGACATAAAGGAAATAAAACTCAAATCACCTATTAAGGTGGAGGGAAAAACACTTGTTTAGGTCAAGTAATGCAAGAGTAACCATTTGAAAGGACACAAAGAAATGGAAGACTGACAAGGTCAGTTTCCCAAGCAGTGTAGTGCTGGACCAGAAGTCTGGCTGTGAACTGGTAACTCATTTAATCCTAAGATTCCCATTAAGGTCCCATGCTTCACAATATTCTGCACAAACAGGGTGGCTGTCATAAGGGATTTTCTTTAGTTCAACCCAGAGATAAGCTAATATGGAAAAAGTAATGGGGTCAAAGTGAAAAGAGAAAGGGATAGGATGATCTAAGTTGGTCTTGGGGAAAATAGAAAGGCATTGGGAGAAGATACCAGGAGAGTGAGCACCCACAGCTCTTTGGTGTTTCCTGGCACCTGTCTCCATACCCTTTATGGGGATTTCATAGTCACTAAGGAGTTAGTCTCCTTTTGCATTAGACAAATTGCTTTTCTCATTGTTGTAGAGAGGTAACTGCAATTTTCAAAAGTTTTGAAGTTCATAGTAACATTTGGAAATAAAGAATTCCAACCGTAAGTAGAGCTGGTTTTGTTGTAAATGACCAAAATAGAAAATAAATTAGGTTAATAATCAAAATTAAGAAAATTATTTTCTCATTTGATTTCATAGCTGTACTAAAATTCTCTTACTACTATTAGGTCATAACATACATTTCTGGTTTTCTGTGCAAAAATGTGTCATGACCTTCTCAACAGCCCAATATAATGCAATTCACCACCTCTCTCAGAATATTTCTTCACAGCCACCCATGTTTGTTCTATTGTTTTATGATTTTAAGAGCCCAAAAGCATGAACAAGGGATACTATTACTTCTGTTTTGAAATGTCCACATCTAAAAATGTTATATCAAAAAGTTTAAAATGCAAGTGTTGCATATTATCTCTCTCTCTCTTTCTCTCTCTTAGTTCTTTTTTGCCATACAATGAGAGTGCTTGCCGGAGACAGAAACAGAGAGACAGGGAAAGTGAGAAATCATACCTCCTCCCCCCAGTAAGAAGGCCATGCCACAATCCCTTCTCCTCCATCCTCCTCTAGGGATTTGGGCATATGTACACATGCACCCAGCATGTTTTTCAAAGTATCCAGGTCCAAGAGTCAAACCACCAATCTGGCCATATGGGTGTCAGCACCTTAGCTACCACACTACTTGCTGGTCCTCTCTCTCTCTCTCTCTTTCTCTCTCTCTCTCTGTCTCGCTCTCGCTCTCTCTCCCCCTTTCTTATAATGACATGACATGGTTTTACTTCTCTGTCTTCCCTCTTATCTATGTTTAAGAAAAAATTTCATTCTAGAGACCAGCAGTTGGCGTAATGGCTATGTCGCTGGACTCCCATGTAGTCGACCGCAGTTCAAGTCCTGAATTTGATGGCTTAAACTCAAGCCGGGCGCATGTGCATATGTGCCCAAGATCCCAAGAGGAGAATGGAGGAAAAGGAATTGCAGTGTGGCCCTTTGCCCCAAAGGTGATTTCTCGCTTTCTGTCTCTCTGTCTCTCTCTGTACTTCTGGCAAGTACATGTACCCTATAGCAAAAACATCTTCAAAAAAAAAAAGAAAAAAAGAAAAATTTTTATTCTTCTTTTAAGAAGTAAAAATTTAATTGTGGCAAACAAATGAGCAAAACTCATTACAGTTATATTAGATACCAGATAATTTGTAAGGGAAAGGGATCTCTCTCTTGTTTTAGCTCTGAGAATTTTTTCTTCCTATTATATATAACTCTAACAAACTTCCTCCTGTTAACTCTCTCTTATATGAAAGAAAGAGTTCAGGCGCTTAGCTTCTTACTACAATTTTCCATTACATATGAGAATTAAGGGAACCTTATGTACATTAATCTTCTCTCAACTATCCTGATAGATTGTTGCGGTGGAAAGTACGTCATCGTGAGTTCTCAAACCCTAGCTTTATCCTGCAGCCAAGACTACATATTTGGCTTAAAAGGAAAGACCCAAAATTGTCTTAATCAACTCCAGCTTTGAAGGCTATAGTTTGAAGTAGTTTCCTGTCTAATATGGTTCAAGTTTCATATTGAAAATATTACCTTTGTTGGCACAAGAGATTCCTATCACACACACACACACACACACACACACACACACACACTTATGTATTCAAGAAAGAACCCAAAGTCCATTTGCAGATGCATACTTTTTAGGAAGTTAAGCAGATGCATTTAGGAAGTTAAGCAGATGCATTTAATGACATTGCATTTTAGATTATATTCTATGGAAACATGCTGAGAGGCAGAATTGCATGTAGAAAGTTAACCAAGGAGAACCCTGAGATCTATATTTCTAAGGAAGGAAGGATGGTGGAACTGGACAGTGTGAGACATTGAGCTGCCCATCCTAGAAAACTCTGAGGATAAAATGGTCTCTACAAGTGATATACAATTGAGACCAGGGTTTTGGCCTCTATTTGCATAGCAACCAGTTTGGGACCCTTCAAAGCTGACTGTGAAGGAGGATAACCTTGGGAGAGTCAGTGTCTACAGCCAAAGGCAATTGCCAGTGAAGGAAGCAGCTTTGAACTGCTAGCAGCTGACATTTTAAGCAACTAAGGAATGGAAGATGGGATCTGGACAAAGCCATGGCATCTCCAACAGGGAAAATACATTATCTGTGACATGAACTTTTTTGCCTTAATGTAAAAACTTAACATTGTATTGACAGTGGCTCATTTTCATAGGGAAAATGTATTCTAGGTTTAGTGCTTTGTATTGTTAGTACTGTGTGGATGTATACATTGGACATACTTCTAATTTACTTTTTTTTTTTTTTTTTTTTTTTTTTTTGTGGGGGGCTTTTCA
>NW_006159617.1:3600873-3607598 GCF_000334495.1 Tupaia belangeri chinensis | reverse complement strand
GGAGAGGCTCTTGCTATAGGGCATGTGCACTTGCCAGACAGACAGAGAGAGACAGAGAGACAGAAAACGAGAAATCACCCCCCAGGAGGGATGGCCTCACCACAATCCCTTCTCCTCCATTCTCCTCTCGGGATCTTGGCCACCCAGCGTGAGTTTTAAGCCACCGGGTCCAGGACGCGAACTGCAGTTGACTATGTGGGAGTCCAGAGACATAGCCATACGCTAACTGCTGGTCCCCATACTTCTAATTTATAAGTAATTTCTTTGGAATTATAAAAAGGAACTTAGAAAAATCTGGCCAATGTCCTCATCTTACAGATGAAAGATCTTTCTCTGGGACCAGAAGATGGCATAGCAGTTATATCTCTGGAACCCTACATGTCCAAATGCAGTTTGCGTCCTGAACCTGTCGACTTGAAAGTCATGCTGGGCATGTTTGCACGCATGCCTAAGATCCCAGAAAGAGAATGGAAGAGAAGAGATTGCAGGGTAGCCAATCCCCTGGGTGGTGATTTCTCAGATTCCCTCTCACCGTCTCTGTTTCTCTTCAGCAAGCACATTCACCTTAAGACAAAAAACTCTTAAAAAAAAAAAAAAAAGAAAGAAAAGAAAAAAGAAACTTTCTTCATGTCAAAGGGCTGTCAGTGACTGAGCCATATCTAGAAAGAAAATTCAGTCTTATTTCCTTCTGGGTCACCATTCTGCACAATTAATTAAATATTTTGGTTTTGCTATTATAATCCTTCCTGTACTTAGAACTGAGATGACACAAAAGAAAATCCATGGATATCAACTCTTTGTAGTTTATAATTTGGGGGATCATCTGTGCTAAAATCTGTTTCATTGTTACTGAAATGTTATTCTAAGAATAAGCTTCACAACATTTCTATTAGTTGTTTTGTGACAAGCTAGTGTGAAACTCCAACCTCTTTTTCCTGTTGAAATGTACCAATCTTCTCATATTTTAATTTTGAAGCCAATTTCAGTAATGTTCTCTTTCCGAGCTATCAGCTAAGTCTATCTCAAATAACGATGCCCCATGAGTGAGAGGCCTATGCTGCTTCAGAATTAATCAGACCCAATTCAAACTCAAGTACACTCTCCCCATTCTTTGAGCCTCCCTCTATCCCTGCTTAATGTATTTTCAGGCTGCTGTTTCATTTCTCCTTGCATGACAGATTATTTGTGTTACCACCACAAATTGCTCTTTTTCAAAATAATTTTTGTCAACATTACACAGGTCTTCCTGTTCCTCTGGTCCCACTAGAGAGAACTAAAGACATCTAATTGCAGGAGGTAGAAGCTACAGATGCCAGTCCTGGGGGAGGTGGCTGAGAGCAATACATCCTACCCAATGTTCCAACATCTTAATGTGGCACCGTCAGCTCTGGCTCTAAGCTGCTCCTGTCCATATGGTGTTTCCATGTGTCTCCTTTTCTTCTCAATGTGGTTTTCATGATTTATGACAAAGGTGACAATAATAGAAATGATGATAATGATGAAATCTATTAAGCAGTGACCATATCAAGTCTTTTTTAGAAATACCACCTCATCTTTATTTTGATAGAAGGAGTATATTTTACAACCGTTGTTGTAAACATACCCCATTGCCAATCATATCTTGTTTGCATTATTCAGGTTTCTAGAATAAAATTATCAATCCATATTAGTCCCCTATCTGCTGCCTTCATGGAATCTTTAAAAGGCATTTATTTCCTTGTTACTGTTGGAAGTGTTATACTACTATCATATTCATTTATTTTCTTATGATAATTTCACCTTTTTTTTAAGATATAAAATTTGGTAGATAGGTGGCCATCAGGTGGCATTATGGTTAAGGCATTGGATCCCACATGACCAATGTGGCATTTGAGCCCTGGACTGGCAGTCTGAAAAACACACTGGATTCATGTGTATGAATGCCCAAAATTCCTAGAGAAAAATGGAAGGGAAGGGATTATTCTGTGGTTATTCTACTTTTCCTTACTGTCTTTCTCCAGTGAGCACACATTCCCTATGACAAAAATATTCTTAAAAAACAAACAAACAAACAAACAAAAAAACTTGGTAGATTATGGCAAATAAAAATAGTAAATACAAAATGGAAAGCTAAAATCCAGCACAAAATACTTTAAACAAACATACAGATTCATATCCTACTTCCTCCAACAATTACTCCAAAAGAATTTGATATAAAGTCTTCAAAAATATTACCCCAAAGCATTGATAAGTAACAAATTTTGTGTTTTGTTTTGATAGAAAGATAGAAGACATGATGACTTCACTCATCCTAATCTTTCCACAAACTGTCAAATTCTCTCATCTTATAGAACTACTTCACAAAACAAAACCACCAAATCTAGCAAGAAAAGAAAAATGACTAGCATGTATTCAGTACATAATATTCTATCCCATACAACAAGTATAAAAGAATAATTGGTGACTATGTGTGTGTGTGTGTTGAGTGAGTGTTTTATTCCATTTTCTAATGATTAATAACTAAATGCCTCAGACTCAGTAATTTGTAAAAGCAGAGATCTATTTAGGTCATGGCTTTGGAAATTCAAGGTGAAGAGTCAATTCTGGTGTGGGACTTATCATTTTTGGGGACACTGAGCAAAGTCCTGAAGAGGCACAGGGCATCTCATGGCAAGAGAGCAGGGACATGTGTGTTTCTGTCCATGTCAGCTCTGGTCCCACTCCTTTTGTTTGTTTGTTCTTGCCATTGGGCACATGCACTTGTGAATAAGACAGAGAGACACAGTGAGAGAAAAAAATGATAAGATCATCTTTCAGGGAGGATGGCCACACCATAATCCCTTCTCATCCATTTTCCTCCATGGTTTTTGGGCATGCATGCACATGTGCTTAGCATGATTTTCAAGCTCCCAGATCTGGGACTCAATATGGTCGATTAAGTGGGAGTCCAGCATCTTAACCATCATGCTACCTGTTGCACCTCACTCCTTCTCATAAAGTCACCAGGATTCAATTATGGTGTCCCCACTCTGTTGACTTCATCCAATCCCCATAACCTCCCAAAATCTCCACCTCTTAATTCCATAGTAAGATCCATAGTAACATTAAGTTTCTTTCCACCACCTTTTTTTTTTGAGGGATTTTTGCTATAGGGTGCTCACCAGAGAGACAGAAAGCAAGAAATCATCCCCCAGAGGAATGGCCATACCACAATCCCTTCTCCTGCATTCTCCTCTCAGGACCGTGGGCACTCATCCACATGCACCTGTCATGAGTTTTAAGCTATTGGGTCCAGGATTTAAACCACAGTTTCCTGTCCATCATAAAGTGTCATGGTCATCACCCCTATATAGGTTAATAAGAGAAAAGCTTAAAAAATCATTTTATCATATTGTTTCATGACATAGGATCTTTCACATTGAGGTCTAAAGATAGGTCTTCAGGGGATGTTATCTGGTTTTATGCTTAGGTTCAATGAAGCAGCAACAGCCATATAGAAATGCAACTGGACAAAAAGGGTATGACGTAAAGAAAAGAGGCTGAATGAGAAGACTGGCAAGGGCTGTCTATGTAGATTCTTCTTGGTATTTCTGTTACAGCATTTCTTCCTCCCAGATACAGGGTAGGATGCCTCTAGAATGAGAGTCTTCGTTTCTGTATGCCCAGCTGTTACACAGTAATGTGGGCATAGGGGCACAAGTAATAGTTCTTGAATTTATGTCTGGCTTTTGGGGAAAAAAGGATTATGGTTTCTATAACTCACCTTGAGAAATAGAAGATTCTAGTTTCCATGGCTTGCTTTAAGGGAGAATCAGAAGATATAAGAGGGCAAGAGAACTTCAGAGTTAGCCCTAGAGTTACTCACTTTACCCATTGATGATGGGCTTCCACCAAAATCAGGCTTCTATATGATTCAAGCAATCAGATATTTAATAAGAACGATTTCTATGGAAACCAAAGAAAAGAAAGGTTAATGTCTGGAGTACTATGAACTAGTTTCTGAGTTCAAGAGGGAGTCAGTTGAAAAAAAATTTTTATTATTATTCTTATTTATTTATTTATTTATTTTTGGAGAGGTCTTTGCTGTAGGGTGCATGGGTTCACCAGAAAGACAAAGAGTGACAGAGACAGGAAGTGAGAAATCAACCTCCAAGGGGGATGGCCACACCTCAATCTGTTCTCCTCCATTCTCCTCTCAGGATCTTGGGCATGCACACATATGTGCCTGGTGTGAGTTTAAGCCACCGGGTCTGGGACTCGAACCGTGATTGACTACATGGGAGTTTAGGAATGTAGCCATTATGCCATCCGCTGGTCCCAGTCAGTTGAAAAGATTTCTTGATGTTGAATTTGAAGAATCTTTAGTTAGAGACAGTGTCAACCTGACTTACCAATTTTCTAGTTTGTAATTTATATCTTTAGAAGAGCTATAGCCAGGTATTGGAGGAAACTAGAATTCAGGATTCAATCTAAATTATGTGTAAATGATAAAAATCTCAAAAAAACAAAGAGCTAGAATCTAGTAACAGGTAGATCATAGTTTTCTTCAGAAACATACTACTTCTTTCTCTATTTTCAATTTGACCAAAGGTAATTATGGTAAGTCCAATTTATGTGAAAAATAAATTTATGGGACTAGCAGTTGGAGTAATGACTATGTCGCTGGACTCCTATGTAGTCGACTGTGGTTTGAGTCCTGTACCCAGTGGCTTAAACTCACGCTGGGTGCATGTCCGTGCATGCCCAAGATCCCGAGAGGAGAATGGAGGAGAAGGGATTGCAGTGTAGCCACCCTCTCTGGGGGGTGATTTCTCTCTTTCTGTCTCTGTCTCTCTCTGTCTTCCTGGAGAGCGCACATGCCCTATAGCAAAAACCTCTCCAAATAAATAAATAAATAAATTTAGTCTTATTAAACTTGGTCTAGGTGCCAACAAGTGGCATATTGGTTAAGGCATTGGACTCTCACGTGATCAACCATCATTTGAATCCCAGACCTTGAAACTAATGCCGGGTCTGTGTGCTATGGGCCCAAAATCCTGAAAGGATTATGGAGGAGAAGATATTGTAGTGTGGTAATCCCCCCTGGAAGATATTTTCTCACTTTCTCTCTCTGTGTCACTGGCACATGCACATACCCTATAACAAAAATCTTAAAATAGAAACAAATCTTGTCCTGATTTGCATGACGTGTAGTAAGAACATTCATTAATCATATAGGTTCTTTGAAGCTGACTTTGCTTGAACATTTTTGCTGCTGTTGTTATTGCCAGAGGGTGAATGAATTCACTGGAGAAAAGGCAGTCCCTGATGGGGCATGGTGACGCTATGGTCATTTCCCTCCCCTTCTCCATCATGTCAAGATTTTGAGCACAGACAGATATTTGTTTGGCCTATTTTTCAAGCTGCTAGGGCCAGGATTCAAACTGTGGTTGTCTATGTGGGATCTAGTTCCCTTAATCATTAGGTTAAAGGGCCAGTTCAGCTTTGTCTGAAATTTTTCATAAGGAAATTCAGATTAGACTTTTAAAAATTCTCTAAAAGAGGGGACCAGCAGATAGCAGAATGGTTACTTCACTGGAATCCCACGTAGTTGACCGCGCTTTGAATCCTGGGTCTGATGGGTTAAAACTCACACAGAGTCACACAGAGTGTGTGTGTGCATGCCCAAAATCCCAAGAGGAAGATGGAGGAGAAGGGATTATGGGATCCTCTTTAGGGGGTGGGGGGTGACTTCTTGCCTCCTGTCTCTCTCTATCTCTCCAATGAGCACAGAAGGCCTATAGCAAAAATCTCTCTCTAATAAAAAAAAGGTCTCTCAAAGCTAAGGAGCCAAACCAAAGACATATCAACAGACTATATCCATAATATTTTACAACTTGGGTGAATTTCTTTGTTGTCAAGTTCCCCAAAATATCCTAAAGTCCTGGGCATTTCATATGTGGTATTCTTTACATATCACAAGTTTAGGAACTCTGTAATGAAATCAGATATCTAAGGTACCAGGTCAAATTTTCAAGACGGCTTGCAGTTCCTTAAAGTCAACTGGTCATATCAGAAGATAAGGCATTCCAGTCAAAGCCCTGGCAATACAATCAGTGTTTCCAACTTTGTCCTTTTATAAGAAGACCAGATTCTTTAGTAAGCTTACACAAATATTGTATTACTATAAGAATATTCTACCTTCTGGAGGGATTCAGAAGAGAGAAAAGTGAATGCCTCCATTATTTTTTTCCCAAAATTATACTTGATCGAACTACTATAAGCTATACATAGCTCTTAAAAAGTTTTGTTGACTCAAAAACAAAACTTAATCAGAAATGTTTCAAACAGAAGTTATTTTAAAACATAATGTTTTATCATTTCAGTCTCATATAATTAATTTTTGCTCTGTTTGTTATCGAGTTAGTAATTTTATGAGTTTAGTTATCCTTTATAGTTTTGAAAAATTTATCTAGTCCATTGTTATGATTTCAGAATCATCAGAAATCCATTTCTGTCATTCATTTTGTCCTTTCCATAAATCTCCTTAAAGAAATGACATTTTGGGACCAGCAGTTAACTTAATGGCTATGTCGCTGGACTCCCATGTAGTCGACCCTGGTTTGTGTCCTGGACCCGGTGACTTAAAACTCATGCCGGGCACGTGTGTGTATGCCCAAGATCCCGAGAGGAGAATGGAGGAGAAGGAACTGCGGCATGACCATCCCCCCTGGGGGGGGTGATTTCTCACTTTCTTTCTCTGTCTC